>NW_011342906.1:0-2309 GCF_000735185.1 Notothenia coriiceps | reverse complement strand
TAATAGTAGTAGTAGTAATAGTAGTAGTAGTAGTTGTAGTAGTAGTAGTAGTAGTAGTAGTAGTAGTTGTAGTAGTAGTAATAGTAGAAGCTGTGGTAGGAGTAATAGTAGTAGTATTAGACTATAGAGAATTTGTAAAGGGTTAAGGAATAAGTGCTTACTCAGAGTTAGTGTAATGAAGGGGTGAAAGACATGTATCCCATCAGTTTGGACTCAGTGCTGCAGGAGGAAGCTTCAGGATCAGGTTTTGCATATCTCAGACGAGGTGCTGGAATATTTTGTGATTATCTCTCTGGATGATTTTTACCCACAGTGTTATCAGGGGGAGGAAACTCAGTGTGGCACACAACTGTCTAAACTCACATCAAACCCACTTCCTGTACACGGCCAATCAAAGGCAGACATCACACGCTGATTCAAATACACAGGTTCAACATGTGATAAAGTGTATCAAGTCTATATGGAATTAATGATCCATCAGCACCTGTTTGACATGTCACGGAGATGTTTTCTATTACGATCCATCAACCATCAACTTATCAGGCTGGACCAACGTTACCAACAAAATCTGCATGAACGTGAAATATGGTGCTTGTCTTACTTTATTAGGGTTGAGCCCCGGGTCTTGAAATGCCTATATTAATCCAAGTGTTAATACAGTTGTTGCAGATATGTTTTAATTATATTTGTAATAATATATCGACTGTTATTTGATCAGTTTCTTCATTATTCTTTTGCATAATATATCTACTTTACTATGAGTCTTCCTGTCATGTCATGTCATGTCATGTGTAGCAGCAGTGTAGTCTCAGTGAGGCACGTTCCTGGTTACATTAAAGTTAAATATCCCAAAAATGACATCATTAGAGATGTGTGTACTGTACTCACCATGCCGTGGTTGAGCCACTGAGGGATGAAGTTGTCCAGCAGGCGGGGGTAAACCAGCTCTCTGTCGTACAGATACAGAGACCAGAAGGTGAACACCACGAACTGCAGAGAGAGAAGAGACAGGAAGTCAGCAAACAAAAACAATGCCGGACAGATACAAAACACTGAGATTAAAGAAAGGGAACTTCAATGTATTACAATATATTTCTTTGTTTAGCACTTTAAATGTGTGACAAGAACTAAAAAGGGTTTCCTCCTCTGATTCTTCTCTAAAACAAGTAACATATTTCTGGTAACTTTCATTCGTATTATTTTGTTAATTTTTTTACTTCTTAGCAACATTTTTGGGAGGATTTTCTTGCTTTCTTGTTTGTTTATTATAAGCAAATGTATTTTGATGTGATGCATGATTGTCAAAACAGACGTGAGGTAATTGAATTTTTTTTCAATTCTCCCGCTGCCAATTATACAAAAATAAGCCATATGCCGTCAAGTGTTGCAAGAACATTTGTGACTTAACTTTAAGCTGCAGTAAGAAAACAATACACAGAACTAAGGATATCACGATATCCCACAATTTGGTACCAAGTCGAAGCAAAAATCCAGAAAACCAGAGCAAATGATGTCCACTTCCTGCAGCTGTCATCCTTATGCATATTTAAAACAAATATATGCACGTTACCCCTTACTTTTCCCTCCCCTGAACGCATCATATCTAACTGACTGGGTCTGATGTTCCTGCAGCTGAGCGTTTGGACTCGGGCCAAACCATGTTCTGCAGGACGGGGGTGGAATTACCTGGCTGTCATCTCAACCCCCCCCCATCCCCATCCCCATTGTACCCTGACCGGCATGTTCTCTGCTTTCAACAGGAAACACACACACACACACACACACACACACACACACACACACACACACACACACACACACACACACACACACACACACACACACACACACACACACACACTTTGTCCCAGTGGGCCACACACACGCTTCCTCTAGTTTGTAGTCTGCCCTACACAAAAGGAGATGCCCATATAGAAATGCATTAAAAAGTGGTATGATCCAGACAGGAACAAATATAGTTTTTGTCAACAATGCACAAGTCACACAGGTTTAATTGTCAAGTCATAACACATGCATGCACCCCTACACTCGTGCATGTACCAGAGCACCACACACACACACACACACACACACACACACACACACACACACACACACACACACACACACACACCCCATCAGTCAGACTGGGTTTCCAGACATTAGCTGGTGATAATCACGTCTATTGTCTGTGTGTAAACTGAACTCTGTGCCCAACTCACACAGAGGGCTCCATGCCAGCTCTCTGCTTCTATGTGTGTGTGTGTGTGTGTGTGTGTGTGTGTGTGTGTGTGTGTGTGTGTGTGTGT
>NW_011342905.1:0-2407 GCF_000735185.1 Notothenia coriiceps | reverse complement strand
ATAAGATAAGATGGACCTTTATTGATCCCTGTAGGGAAATTCAGGTGTTATAGCAGCAACATAATAAGAGAGAAACACAGATAGTACACATGGTATAATAAGAATACAAATATGAATAAACATGTAGTAACATTATTATGAATATAAACAAAATGAGTTATAACTCTGAACCAGGTGAATGAACGCATATACAGATATGTGACCAAGGTTAATATATATATATATATATATATATACATTTCAGTTTTAAAAGTAAAGGGAAGTTTGCAAAATCCTTCTTTTCGTAGTGGTTTACAATACAAATATTGTGTCTGTCATGTTAAACCAATTTTAGTTTTAAGATACAAGGTACTTTCGTAGTACCGTGCTACATCTTATCATAAAAGCATTTAATGTGTTTTTATATGTACAAAGTAACTAGTAACTATGAGTGTAGTGGGTTAAAAAGTACAATATGTTACTCCAAAATTAAGTGGAGCAGTAGTATAAGTAGCATAAATAGAAATACTTAAGTAAAGTACAAGTATGTATGAATATTACTTAAGTACAATACTTCATTAAATGTACTTTGTTTCTCTCCACCACTGCGTAAAACTCTCAAGTCATGTGTGCCACTTTCTCTGCTTGTGTTGTCTACATTGTAGTCACACATCTCAAAGCCTCGTGCATCTCTGGAGCACATGACTTATTCAGCAAATATGTTGAGAGGCATCTGCTTTACAGCAAGTGAGCTGATGTCATACTTTATTCATGCTTCCTATTAAAACAGAGTGCACTGCATTCTCTCTGATAGTCATCATCATTTAGTGGTTCATGACGAGTGAACAAGTTAACATTAGGAACTGATGAGCTAGTTAGTTTGACGAATTAGTCTACAATAAAGTATAGTTTTGGTCATCTGTAGACATGATTACTTTTGATGATTCTTATGACATTAAATTGAACATGCAGGCTTTTATTTAACAGATGTTGATGTTATATTTCCAAAATAGAAATCATTCTCCTGGCAACATTATTACAAATTGAAATAATAGTGACACAGAACAGCTTCATGTGTCTCCTGCAGTGCTCTACTATACTTGTTCTCACATTCCAGTAATGAAAACTTGCAAAAAACAACATGCAGCTGTGAGCACATCTGTAGTTTACTAATGAAGATGAAGCTCTCATTGAAGATTTTAGCTCAAGGGTCCTCATACAGATTTGTGTATTTTGGAGTATTTGTTGGCTGCAGTGTGATATTCCTGCATTTAAATCTGTTGTTTTCATGAAGCCTTGTTGGCATGTGCTCTAAAACCCAAATCCTTGTTCAGATTTTCTCAAATAAGTTCCAACAAATTGATTTAGCAACCTTAAATACTTTGACAGTGCCCTCAAAAAACGGTATGCTATATATATAGGTAGGGATGCACAATGATATTGGCACACAGAGGCTTTAAATCATCTCAGTATACAGTGTATATTCCCACATTTTGGTATGTATCAGGAATCAGGACGAAATGAGTGGGAAAACATTGCCATTACAGATAGCAGAATAAATCTATGACATAGAAAGAGTGCAAATCTCCCATTTTGTAATTACCACTACATTACATTACATTACATTGCATTTAGCTGACGCTTTTATCCAAAGCGACTTACAATAAGTACATTTGACCAGGAAGATACAACCTTGAAGAAAACAGAATCATAGAAGTACATCAGGTTTCATAGAGCCAAACATTTCAAGTGATACTCAACTGGCTTTAGATAAGCCAGCCCTTTATTAGTATATAAGTGCGTTTTGTTAGTAATTCTATCGCTCGAAGTGGAGTCGAAAGAGATGAGTTTTCAGTCTGCGCTGGAAGATGTGTAAGCTTTCTGCTGTCCTGATGTCAATGGGGAGCTCATTCCACCATTTTGGAGCCAGGATAGCAAACCCATGTGTTTTTGCTGATGGGAACTTGGGTCCCCCTCGCAGTGCGGGTGCAGCGAGCTGTTTGGCCGATGCAGAGCGGAGTGCACGTGCTGGGGTGTACGGTTTAACCATGTCCTGGATGTAGGAAGGGCCAGATCCATTCGCAGCATGGTACGCAAGTACCAGTGTCTTGAACTGGATTCTAGCAGTTACCGGAAGCCAGTGAAGGGAGCGGAGGAGCGGCGTGGTGTGGGAGAGTTTTGGAAGGTTGAAGACCAGACGAGCCGCTGCATTCTGGATGAGCTGCAAAGGTCGGAGGGCACATGCAGGTAGACCAGCCAGGAGGGGGTTGCAGTAGTCTAGGCGTGAGATGACGAGAGCCTGGACCAGAACCTGCGCTATTTTCTGGGGACGTATACTCCTGATGTTGTAAAGCGTGTATCTGCAGCAGCGGGTTGTAGCAGCAATGTTTGCAGTGAAGGACAGTTTGTTATCTAGGATCACACCCAG
>NW_011342904.1:7003-13049 GCF_000735185.1 Notothenia coriiceps | reverse complement strand
AGAAGAGGGGACACATGTTGATGTAGAAGAGACATGAAGAAGAGGGGACACATGTTGATGTAGAAGAGACATGAAGAAGAGGGGACACATGTTGATGTAGAAGAGACATGGAGAAGAGGATTTTGTAGGTGACCTTTAAGAGCTTTTCTCTCTGTTGCAGCACGATGGACAGCCGTACTGCCACAAACCGTGCTACGCCGTGCTGTTTGGACCCAAAGGTACGACATCAGAAACAATATCAGTGCAGCGGACTGGGAGAAAGTGTCCTCTAAACAATGCTTCAAAACCATAAACATGTCGGAAAATTAACTACTGCAAAAGGTCATTTTAGAGAGATAAATATTAGGTTTCAGAACAAAACTTAAATCTCTTTAAGCAAGACTTAGTACGACACATGCATAGAGTTCAGCGGGTCGAGCTAAATGTCCGTTCCTCTACATAATGTTGTCAGAGTCTTGTACTAATAATCTGATCCTTGGCCAAACAAGTACTTTATTTGAACGCAATCATTACATTGCAGCCTAATAAGCTGTCAATCAATACTGGACCGATTTCAAAACACACAAAAACATGGTAAAAAATACAGTTACTATGTTGAAATAAAAATAAAAAAGTTCCCATTTAACTGCAACATTCTGCAGAAGGTCTTTTTAGATAACCTCAGTGGGTGAAGCCAAACCAATAAACACATGTTGTTGTGACGTTAGGTGTCGGATTTGAATTCCGTTAAAGTGCAAATAGTGCTGACTATTATTTTTATTATGAATTGAATTTTGGAGCTCGTCCTCCACGCTCTGGCTCTTCTTAAAAAGGAAACCAGTGATGCCTTCTTCTTCGCGAGTGTGTGTGGACACTGACCGCTAGATTTAATATTTATGAATGACGAATCTGTGCTTTCAATTTAATATTCTTTTTGACCCGAGAGACATGCTGGCTGTCTCTCTCTGAAGAATGTGTGTGAGAGAGCAGAGACATGCACACAAACAGAGGTCTTCACAATTAGAAAAACTTTTTTTCACGAGTGTCAAAGCTTGTATGTTTACATGTCATTTAACTATTTATTATAAATTATTCAATTCCTGTAGCTAACACTGCAGCAGGAGCGCTACAAGCAACTAACACATTTAAATGAACCTTTTACGCACTTTTGAAAAATAAATAGTGCAAAGACTAAAGCCAACAGTCACCTCCATTCACCGCCTACGATCGAGGAAATAACTCTCAATTAATACATCTTACGTAATAATTAATAATTAATACGTCGTCTGGATTATTCATAGAAAAAGGGAAAAATAGGACTGTAGAAATACATTCCTGATAGACGCTCATTAACATCTTTAATTTGAACAACGTCCAATAATAAATGTTTGTGTCTGGCTCTAACACTTATCATTGAATTTTATAGATGCTGTTAGTGTGTACTGACCTTTTTAAAAAGTCTCTCTCCTTCCTCTCTCAGGTGTAAACACTGGAGGCGTCGGCAGCTACATCTACAACGAGCCTGAAGCCGAGGCTCAGCCCTGATTCTGATTCAGACTCTGATTCTTCGCTCCGCCTTCATGGATGATATGTCAGGGATGGACATTTAGACGTTTCTGTTGTATTTGTATATTGTTTATAAATCTATTTTTTGTACTAATACTAACCGTTAACACGTCCTCCCGCGTGAGTTTCAGATTTGCCTTTCAGTTTTAGTCTCCTTGCCAGCAGCGTGAACCTGTGTGAAATGTTGAGGACCCCAAAGTGTTATGATAGAAATGTGTAGTACGGATAGCACATGGAAACTGCCAGATGCTAACTTGCAGATGTTGGTGCATTAATCAGCATATGACAGCAATAGCTTAAACATGGCTTGGCCGATTTGGACAATTATGGAGTGGTTTTGAGGGAAAAGGGAGGATGTTGAATCAATTTCTGACATTTATAGGATCCAAATTGGCAGTTTTGAGTCCCCTAAAACGTTAAAATCGACCCAAAACTCATCAATCCGCCCACAGAGAGTACAGATATGGCCATTTTCTGGTTAACACTGCCATATTTTAACATGAAAATGTCAGATATTGATTCAACATCCGCAATAACCTCCAAGAACCACTACAAAATGTTCCAAATCTGCAAAGCCATTTTTAAGCTATTGTTTCCATATGCTTATTAATGCAACTCATGCTAATGTGCAAATGTACAACATCTGCAAGTTAGCATCCGGCAGTTTCTATATGCTGTCAACCCGTACTATATATATATTTCTAACATAATACTTGGTGGTATTCAACATTTCTGGGTTCCCAACAGGACTGTTTGAGCTGCAAACAGACTATTTGTTTGTTCTCTTTGCCAAATAATAATGATTATGTAGTGGATTAAAAGCCTGTCACTAATGAGTAATCGTTTTTTTTAGACTTTTGTGCACTTCCAAGATGTACCGTATGAAACGTAACGCTGTCAGAGCTTGTTCAACAGAGCTCTAATAAAAGGAATGAGCTGCACCCACTGATGTGCATTTTACTGAATGTTAGGAAGCTGAGTTTGAGGTCTGTGGAAACAAAAAGTGTTCAACTGTGCATCACATTTTCTACATTAAAACGATGTGATACCAAACCTGTGTTCAGTGTCTGTGAATATTGTTGTATTGTATTGCAAATAAGCAACACTACTCCGTGTCTGAATGTCTTTCATTTTTGTAAAGCACCTTGAATTGCCTTGTGTTGAAGGTGCTATATAAACTTGCCTTGCCTTAGTTATCGAGGTTTGTTGTAAAGAGCATGAGCGTGAATTTCGTACATTAAAGAAAGAGCTAATGCAATTTAAGGGTAATTTGTATTATGGATTCATCTATCGTTTATTTCCTTTTTTTTTATTAACCAATGCTTTATTAACAATATAATCCAACATGGGTAATTTCCCAGAGAAAAAACATGACTTTTTCAACAATCCCAGGAGCAAAAACGACCCAATTAACAACATTTTAAACAGGAAAATGAACTATTATGACGATGGACGAGCTGAAAACCCAAACATGTTGGTGTGGTTGCTTGATAAATGATTACCTAATTGTTAACATTAAAAGCAAAATAACTGCTTTTTAAGGCATGAGATAATATATGATGATAATGCTTAAGTTTCTTTGTTTCGTTTTATTTGTACTCTGCGTAAAATCATGGGTTTGGACCAGGTTTGGACTTAAACTCAATTAAAAGTCAATGAATACAAAGATTTTAAAAAATACTACAAACCCAACTCACATGAGAAACATATTAATTGGATAAAAAGAAAACAATCAATGTTTAAAAACAAAATAAAACATTTGGGGCTCGCCCTTAAAACGCCTGACGTCACTTTCAGGAAGAAGTCAGAAACGTGTTTACGTTGGAAAGTGGAAGTGGAGATTTGTCAAGCTGAACCATGAGCTGCATAGAACATTACCGGAAGTTGTAAGAGTTTCCTACAAAATAATAGCAAAGACAAGTGACAGTAATGCAGTTAATCAATTATCTAACTCTGCGGTAACTAACTGTTTTGCTACTTATATTAATCAGCACAGACCCCATGATAAAATAATGTTTTTTTTGTGTGACAGACAACAGAAATGTGTGGGTGGTCAATAATTCCTTTTATTTTTTAAATACATCACCGGAAGTCCATGTGTTATTGTGGTTAGGATCACGTGCTAACTCTACTTCTGCCTTGAGAAGCTCGCGAGCACCCACAGCATCTCGGGACAAACGGACGTCAATGTTGCCCTTTTTTAGCAGCAGAGATATTTAAAATACTACAAAAAAAACTCCCAGGGAACTTCTGAGACATTATAACGTTATTTTCGTTAAGTAGTTTCTTATTTCTGCGTGGATAAGAACGTTTTATCCGACGATCTGTACGGCTAGCTGTTAGCTTGATAGCTAAACTAAGTTACCCGCGGAGGGATATCACAGCTTTTGTATGTTTTGGCAAAACAATGTTGGACGAATTTCAAAACGATGAGGTGGAAAACAACAACCCAATATCGGTGATTTCAAGCGGGAAAGATGGGGTGAACACGGGCAGTAAAGCGAGGCAGGCTCTGCTGAAGAAAGGAGGGAAAAAGCTGAGGTCCGCGGCGCCTCTGAATCACCAGAGGCCTCCGAAAAAAAGTCCCAACATCCGGATTACTGATCACAACAACAACACTCTGATAGCGCTGTCCGCGAACAGAGCCGCAGCACAGCCCGGTGCCGAGTTGAGCCTCCATCCGCTCAGACAGGGAGCCAAGAAAGAGGTACAAACCAGGGTCTACATGTGTGTTATTATCTGTGCTGCAAGTGTGTTAACTGCAGTGGTTTAAATTAACTAAGTACATTTACTCATGTACACTTGTGAGGTACTTGTGGTGCTACTTTGTCCTTCTATTCCCACTACATATATCTAATACCTCTAGTAGTTTAAGATTAATATTGTGAAATGTAATCAAGTCTTAAATCAGACTTTAGTTCCACCTGGAGTACATTCACAAGCTACCCTGCAGTATGCAACGTCATTAAAACTAGCTGCACCTTTACCAGCTTTGATAGCACTTTAATGATCAATCATTATAAAACATATTGTATATATTATTCTGAAATGGACCAATCTGCTCAATGACTACTTTTACTTTTGGTAGTTTTACTTGAGAAATATTTTGAATGCAGGTCTTTTACTTTAACAGAGTATTCCTACACTCTGGTACTTCTACTTTTACTTACTTAAGTCAAAAAACAAGACACTAGAGGACAAACACTAGTGGTTTGTCTAATTAAATCTGTATTTTCCATTTCCTTTTTAACGTGGTATACACGTATAATACAAATTATTTCAGACTATCAGCTGTTGATAATAAGTGTTTGCTTCTAGTCATATTAACATCCCAAGCACACTTTTAAAGCTATGTTCATATAAAGCTTCATCAAAAGAGTATGAAGTCAATCAAATAATTATAATGTTCATGATTTTTCTAATAAATAAGGTAGATTTAATGGTGAGAGTCCTGTGAAACCTGAGGCGGTTAAATGACGCAGTTACTAATCCTTATTGTGAAAGAATCGAAAGTTACACTTGTTGACTTCCTGCTTCTGGCTGCCTCACAGATAAAAAGGTCACATTGCATCAGCAGCTGCTCTGAGTGGTTAGAAAGAGGAAGAGGAAGCTCATTTAAACACAGCAGGTTTCACTCAACATGTATTCATTGTGTTAGTATTTTTATTCAGTTTTGTCTCAAACTTGTAGGTTTTAATCCTTTTTAAAGTTAACCATGTTAATTGTACAATAATGAACTGACATCAAGAAAAAAGGGAAAATTATTTTTTTAGGAGAGAAAAAAGCATTAAATAAGGTTTGATGTTTTTTTGTAATAATGAAGTTTATCCCTAGCCAGTGTAGCTTTGAGGCACATAGCTTTATTTTTACTCTTTTTTTTGTGCCTGAGAACAAGCTGCTAAACTTTATAAAGGCTAAAATAAGGGGTGGCACATCTCTAATTGGTGGACCAATCACAACAGAGCCGGCCAGCTAACCAATCAGAGCAGACTGGGCTCTGGTTTCAGACAGAGGGTGAAAAGAGGTGCTGCAGCACAGGCAGTATGAGAACAATAAAGAGCTTTTTGAACATTAAAGCATGGAGACATGTAGAGACACTACATACTGATATACACCTGAACATCAGCAGGAGAGGACTCTTTAAAGTAGAGACACTACATACTGATATACACCTGAACATCAGCAGGAGAGGACTCTTTAAAGTAGAGACACTACATACTGATATACACCTGAACATCAGCAGGAGAGGACTCTTTAAAGTAGAGACACTACATACTGATATACACCTGAACATCAGCAGGAGAGGACTCTTTAAAGTAGAGACACTACATACTGATATACACCTGAACATCAGCAGGAGAGGACTCTTTAAAGTAGAGACACTACATACTGATATACACCTGAACATCAGCAGGAGAGGACTCTTTAAAGTAGAGACACTACATACTGATATACACCTGAACATCAGCAGGAGAGGACTCTTTAAAGTAGAGACACTACA
>NW_011342904.1:0-1836 GCF_000735185.1 Notothenia coriiceps | reverse complement strand
TTCACACCCTTACACTTCCCCTTCAGTTCTCAGAAAGACTGCAAAGACAATGAGAAACCAACAGGTCTCAAAGCAAGGAAAATATCGTGTTTGTTCTTTACCAGCTGCTACGGTATTAACATACTGCAAGACGGACATGAACATATTTGACACATGTATTAATGTGTGCTGTCAAACATCACCATGAATCCTGACACAATGCCACCATATAGAGAAAACTATTCGCATAACTGAAAACAATCTGCACCTTTTTAACTTCCTTAGTCCTTGTCTTCTTTTTCTCAGGCAATAAAACACACCAGTGTCCCAACTGCAGCATGTGGGATTGGACACAGTTGGAACATAGGAGATAACTAAATAAAAAATGTAACAACGTTTTTGGGGGATTTTGACGTCTACAAGTATAGTCTAAAACCACTTAGAGAAGGTGACATCATTTAAAACAGGAAGTAGATGCAGCATCGCTCGATTAAAGCGTTATTTCAGAAACGTTTCATCAGAACAAGAGAGAGGAGGCAGACAGACGGAGATTCACGATGGAGTTTAAACGGATTAAACTTTCTTTATTTCTCATTCTGCTGCTTCAGTTTACAGTTAAGAGTACAGATAACATTTTTATGAGTGAAATATTATTTTAACCAAGATAGCCAAGTTGTCTGTTTGTTTTTCAACGAGGTGAATAGTATATGATCACTTCGATACCAACCACGAGGCACATGTGAAAATGTTGCTAAAACTAAAATGATCTTCACACTGACGTTATTAGTAATATTTATATTTCACATGTTATTCTTTATATTTTTCTCTTGTCTTCTTAGCCGGACAGCCTTTCCTCTCCTTCACTGTCAGAGTTGGAGATGAAGTCACTTTGCCGTGGAACAATGTAATAAATTATCAGGATAACTGTGAAGGCAGTAACTGGGTATTCGGTGATTCAGGAAACACAGCGTCGATCGAGCTGGTTGTCCGTGGACAGATCGATGGAAAAGCTAAATCAGACAGACTGAGAGTTACAGAGAAATGTCTTCTGGTTATAAAGAAGGTCACAGAGGAGGATGCTGGAGGTTACATCTAGAGACAGATCAGATCAGATCAGGACGACCACGAGGGAAAGACTCTCAGGTTGATTTGTCTGTTTTTACCAGTGAGTATTTACATCATTTGTTTTCCTGTAGAATACTGAAACATTACAATAATTATGATTACAGAGTTTAAGGTTATTTCACTGTCTTTCTCTCAAAATATCTCCATCTTCAGTGGCTGAGCATCAGGACAATGATGAGGTGACGTTACGCTGCTCTGGGTTGAGATATGGTTGGTGTAGACACAGAGTGAAGTGGCTGCTTCAGGGTCAACGTGGATAAACAACACCCACATTTAGAGACATCACAGTCTTCCTGTTCTGCCTCTGTGACATTTCTGACTTCTTATTTGAGTCACACATTGAGACCGATGGTTTCATAGGGAAAGTTCAGCTGTTTCCCTTCAGCCCTCAGTCCTCAGGTAAGAACATGTCCATCTGTTTCAAAGTCACTTAAACTGACGTGAATATCTCTAAAGAAAATTGTTTATTTTGTATTGATTGAAGTTGTAGTAATTGCTGTTAAAGCATTTGATGAGTTTTGTTTATTTGTTCAGGAGAAGACAAAAAACAAACAGTAACAACCACAAAACTAAAAAACTGTTCAGGTCAGGACACGGAACCAGCAGCAACAAAAACAGCAACAACAAAAACAGCAGCAACAAAAACAGCAACAACAAAAACAGCAACAACAAAAACAGCAACAACAAAAACAGCAACAACAAAAACAGCAGCAACAAAAACAGCAACAACAA
>NW_011342903.1:0-5352 GCF_000735185.1 Notothenia coriiceps | reverse complement strand
ATGCAGTCCCCGGTAGCCTCCGGTAGCGAGACCCCTCGTCAAGACCCCTCGTCAAGACCCCTCGCCCAGCCTGATCTGTATACTCCGGTAGCCCCGGTACGCCTCCTCTGGCGAGACCCCTGTCAATATCCCTGCGCAGACAGCAAGTCAGTCCCCAGTAGCCTCTGCCAGCACGACCCCTGTATGCCAGAAGACCCGTGCGTCCGTCTATAATAAGCTGAAAGCTAAGCTGGCTAAGGACTCGCCCTCTCCCCCAAATCACTGGTCCACTGGGAGGGGACGGGGGAATACCATGCGTGAAATCACGTTCCCTAAAAGCATGGAGGCGTAACTTCAGACATACAGGGATCATTGTGAGGGTGTCGCTCCGACAGTAAAACAGAAAGAAAATGCTCTGTCGAAGGTCAGCCGATAAAGCACTTCCTCATATTCAGGGCCCATGGTGTTAACCGGCAGTCAGACTGGCTGTTCCTAAAAGACATGAAGAGGATCCGTGGCTGGAGCAAGTATACTTCAAAGTCGGGCCGGGCAGTCACGACATCAAAGTTCTTCCTGAAGAATGTGAACCATTTCATGAAGTAGCCTACATTTCTGAGTCAAAGCTCCGGGGGTGCAGGCTCAACCAGTCTGATATGACCCACATCATCAGAGAGGTGAAAGCCAACATGAAAAACATGAAGAAGGCAGTCACTTTCCACCAGCTTAAGGTGAAGAGGAACAAACTGGATCGTCTGCCGAGGTGGCCATGGCGACCGCTGAGAAGCGCTTCCCCGAGCTTCTCGACCTGATGATGATGATGCAAGCTGACCTCAATCACCTGCTATATGGCTATATATATATATATATATGCTTCCTCCCGCCGCCGAATATCTTATCCAGATAATCAAGCATCTCTCGGTCACGCGGCAGCGGGGGCAGGGGCCTTCTCCCCTCTGCCCACCCAGCTGCCTGCGGAAGCAGATGGGCCGCTAGGCTGTCCTCCAGCGGGGGCACACCGGGACACTCCACGTCCGAGTGGCCCTCCACCCTGGGGATACCTGCCCAAGTAGCCACCGTAGCCTTCGTTTTTGCCGCAACGTGGCCTCCACACACCGCCAGATGTCCGGTAGGGGGGGGGGCGAAACGAAGACCAGCTGCGGCTCACCGGCCTCGGAGGTAATGGTGGGGGAAGCGGCAAGCCTGCACGCTCCACCGCCATAGCCATCACCGCCGAGAAATCCTGACGAGCCGACCTCTGTCATCATCGTCGTCCCCCTCTCCGATGCCCGGACCCGTCCGGGCTGCTGGGATGGCGAAGATGAAGGGCACTCCCTGCCAGAGATCCTCCAACTCCACCTCGTCAAGCTCTGGGTACTCCACCGGCGAACATGCAAATCATTCATAAACAATCTGTGTCAAAAGCCTATGTCAACTTGATTATGTGTGTGATGTGTGTGTTCATGTTGGGTTCACACTAACATGCATGTGAGTTTCTCACATCTCAGAGTTCTGCATTTCTCTGAAATAGAAGCAGCCTGACCGCAGAGAGAACAGAGAAGAAACAAACCAAGAGAAATGAAATGGCATTTTCCATTCTCTCTAATAATTAATTTGGTTCTCTTCATCCCGTTCAGTCAAACTGCCTCGTGGGTTCACAGGTTAATGCATTCCTGTTCCTTCACTACACCTGCAGACTGTGTGACGTCCTCAGTGCTCAGAGAGATCAACTGTTTCACCCTTATCATTTTAAATCCTTTCTAATGCTTTTTTCAGGAGTCAGTAAAGGTAGCTAAACGGGTCTTTAACCAGAGTTTATTTAGTTTAAGAAAAGTGTATTGTTTGTTAAACAACCAAACTTTACTGTGTAGTGGGTGTTACTGGGGTTTGGCTCATCATGCATATTAATAATCTAAAGAGGAAGTAAATCTAGTCTCTTAACAGCCTGATATCCGTCTTCTGCTCATTGCTACAGAGGAAAGGCATCTTTGAACACATGGTTCCTCCTTCACTGTGAGTAGAAACAGTTTATTGATGTAATGATTCTGTATACCTCCTGTGAACATTATTTAATCTGACATGTTTTATAGTCTCACAGAGATGAGAGGAGCAGCTATGAGTCTAACTGCAGCAGCGAGTGGATTAGTTGTCTTCCTGCTCTCTGTGTCAGGTACTGTACATCTACACTTACATTCATCACATGAACAGAGGGGATTCTGGGAAATGTGAGACTTCTTAAAGCAGGTCACATGTCGAAATAAGTGGATCAGGGTTGGATGAAATGCAAACTTTCCAGAAATATCCCAAATATATGTTTTGTGTAGCTTTGATGAAACACTTAGATGTTACCAAGTTTTTACTTGTAATGGATATTCGTAAAAATACATTTCCTGTGTTGGTCAACGTCATTTGCTCTTATCTTTTGCATAAAGTAACTGTGTGCCCAGAACATTTGTAAACTGAGGATAGTGTTCCCTCCTCACCCTGTGAAAACCTTTGCTTAGTTTTATTTCTAAGATGACCCTGGTTAAAAGAATTATTGTCGTTTTTTATTAATCTTTAATGTTTTCGAGGGACATTTTTCTCACAAGTCGTTACTGTCTCAACTTCTCTCATGTCGCCATACCTCTGCAGCAACCTGACCACAGAGCGAACAGAGAGGAAACTGTTCAGAGAATCTCACACTATTCTAATTAATGTGATCGCTAATCATTCACTGTTCATTTATATGAAGGCATTTTCTAATCTTCCTTTGCCCTGACTGTAAAACTGAACATACACTTTTTGCGTAGACTTCTGTTCTACCTGGTTTGATTAAGAAACAAAGTCAAAGAGTATCATTGGTTTCAAAGTGCCTAAGAAGGAATTCACATGTGTTTTTCTGCTCTATCCCAGTAAAGTTTGTAAAATGTTTATTTTTACATTCTTTGTTGAAAGTACTGATCAGGCAATTTCTCAACATTTTATAGATTAACTTTGATTCTAGTTTCTGGTGTGCTCTGTGTTTCAGTGGTTCAGGGTCAGGATGGCCGGGGAGTGACTTACTCTTCTACTGAGACTCCTTCAGTGTGTGAGTTTACTCAAAGTCTTCCACTAACATAATAACATTAACATACAGTATAACATATATCATCATTGCACTCATTTATCTATTTACCCACCAGAGGTCGCCAGCAGACATGGCAGTGTCCAAAGACACTGAACCAGGGCTCTAGGTTTTCTGTTTGATTTTAAAATAGATCAAATATAATGTTGCTACGAGGGATGCTACTAGAAAGAAGAATAAACGGGAATTATGAAGGAAACTTCTTCCATGACATAAAGATGAACACTTTCCCTCAAAGTGTTTAGATTTCTGATAAAGGATGGAATCAAGTTAACCACCCACTCTGTGTTTTATTAAACTATTGTTCATTTAAAAAGTGTCCCACTGTGGAATTAAATGTGAAATGTGTTCATGTTATCTCCTCCAGATGCTCCAAAGCTTTAAAAATGTGTTGCATTGTGTTTTTGAAAAACGTTTTCCTGCTTTGTGCCTCTGGACATTTGCAAGTTGCCATTATATCTACCCTTTAATGTTAATAACTTTAAACACTTCTCCTCCAGATGCTCCAAAGCTCCCCTCTGTGTCAGTGAGTCCCTCTGCTGAGATAGAGGAGGGCAGTTCAGTGACTCTGACCTGTAGCAGTGATGCTAACCCAGCAGCTAACTACACCTGGTACAAGAGGAATGGATATCGTAACGTTCCTCTTTTCAATGAAGGACCAACGCTTGTCTCCAGATCCATCCAGTCCTCTGACTCTGGACAGTATTTCTGTAGAGCTGAGAACGAGCTGGGGAAACGGACATCTGAAATGATCTCTGTTGATGTGAAATGTGAGGAAATACAGTTTATCAATTATAATTGTCATGTTTTAATCACTTGAAAAGGGTCTTTCAGGGTTCTTATACTTACTTCAATTTCACATTCTGCTCATTTTGAGAACCTTGATGGAAAGATGTTTTCCTGAGCTGGGTAAACATTTTTCATTAATCGTGCAAACTAATCTCCTCCAGATGCTCCAAAGCTTCCCTCTGTGTCAGTGAGTCCCTCTGCTGAGACAGAGGAGGGCAGTTCAGTGACTCTGACCTGTAGCAGTGATGCTAACCCAGCAGCTAACTACACCTGGTACAAAAAGGATCCAAATGGACACCTTTCTTCTGTCAATGAAGGACGACAGCTTGTCTTCAGATCCATCCAGTCCTCTGACTCTGGACAGTATTACTGTAGAGCTGAGAATCTGCTGGGGAGGAGAAGATCTGAATCCATCTCTATTGATGTGAAATGTGAGTAAAACCCAGATGATTTAAAAAGCATCAACCAATCAGAACTTTGTTCACAGTCTGCTGCTGTAGGTCAATGAGATGGAGAGCAGCTACAGGAGATGTTGAAAATGAAGTTGTATCTACAATTTGCTCCCAAATCTGCACGTATGTTCATGGTATTCAAACCACTAGTAATACAGAAAATGATATACTGTATATACACAACATAATTGTTTTCTTCAGCTCTAAACCTGTGAAAAAAAACCTCCAGATTCCCACAGAGATAACTATTTTTCATTTCAATACACTATTCGACATCGTGTATTTTTTACCCATTTTATTTCCTCCAGACTCTCCAAAGCTCCCCTCTGTGTCCGTGAGTCCCTCTGCTGAGATAGAGGAGGGCAGTTCAGTGACTCTGACCTGTAGCAGTGATGCTAACCCAGCAGCTAACTACACCTGGTACAAGGAGGATGAAGACTCTCCAAAAGCTTCAGGACAGATCTTCACCATCACTGACTTCAGAGCTGAACACAGTGGGAGTTATTCCTGTGGAGCCCAGAACAAGTTAGGACGTAGTAACTCCACCTTTCATCTGAGTGTTGGAACAGGTAAGTTCTCTACATTCACCAGACCTGATTCACTTTGTAATCTGAAGCAACCCAAGCATATTCAAAATGTCAGTGTTCAGGGAGGAACCTCCATGGTGTCAGAGGTGGATTACACTGACAATGTGATTCATCAATCTATAGTTAGAAGTATCACATATGTGTTCATGTTTCTAGGGAGTTCAACAATGATGGTGAATATCATCAGGACGACTCTGGGGGTCTTGATTCTGATTCCTGTGTTTCTCCTGAGTCTGTGGACGAGGTACAACAATATAAATTCATCAGTTTAAACATCCTTCTTTCGTGTTTTAGTTTACTGTTATGAAATAAAATCTGTTTTTGTTGTTGTTCTTAATCCAGGAAGAAGAAAGCTCTGCGCTCCACCACTGAAGCACCTGAACCTGAAGAGATAGAGGTGAGAGAGAGCGGACCTATTGACAACATTTCCCCTTCCTCAAAG
>NW_011342902.1:0-35601 GCF_000735185.1 Notothenia coriiceps | reverse complement strand
TTTTAAAGATGTGTCGCCCCTCGGGGGCCCCCTACTGGTCTGGGGCCCCAAGCAGTTGCCTGCCTTGCCTGTCCGCAAGCGGCGGCCCTGATTGCACGTTGCTCTTTAGTCAACTGGACATCACTATCAATGCGCAGATCACTGCACTGGTACAAGCTCATCTATACCGCTATGCTTGGACTGCTGCCCCTCTACATATCCACTTACATCAAACACAAACAATACAGGTACAGTATAGACTACGATCTCAAAATTACATCACTCTGTCCGTTCCCTCAGTGCGCACGGTGCTTGGGAAAAAACCCATATCATACTCTGCCCCCTCGACCTGGAACACACTTCAGCAGGATCTTAAGCTGACCAGTTTGATACCCATCACAGATTTTAAACTCATTTTTAAAAAACTGGAGAAATCATCTGTGGGTGTTTGCTCCTGCAATATCTGACTACTTTTTACGATGTTGTATTTGAATGCCTGTCTGTCTGTCTGTAACTTTGTGTGGTGGTGTTACCACTGAAATATAGTTAAGATAAGTGTTGCAACAATAATACTAACAGATGTTAGTTCTATGTTGTATTTATTATGTAAAATGACTCAGACAGTAGGAACTAATGCCATAACTGAGGCTTATTGCACTGTTACGGTTAGGTTATAATCTGAATTGTCCACAATGTGGCAAATGGTCTTTGTCCTCTTTGCAATTATACTTGAATTACAAATGAGACAAAATAAAAACACACACTTCTGGAGAGCCTGGACTGTGCTTGATGTAAACATGATAAGGATGGGACACAAGCCAAGTTGAAGAGTCAGGTAAATACCATAAATCCTCCAACACTGACGGAGACCCTCATTTAATCTGATTGAGAGGCTTTTATTTGATACAAGCTATTATACGTCTCAAGGCTTTGTTTATTGCGTATCCCACTCGTCTTTTTACATTGGACACTTCACTTCCTTGTGGCTTGTGAAATACACCTTGCATGCTGTACTTGCATCCCCCGGTATTTGCATCATTTGGGTGAAAAAGCTCGGCCAGAAGTTACCAAAACACTGGTCGCCTCAACAAAGAACATTTGTTATTTTCCTGGGATTGTTGAAGAAAATAAGCTTTGTGACAATCAAAAGGATGTTCTCCAGCAATGAAACCACATGGGTCCTGTTGGGTTCAGAATTCCAGAAAAGACAGAGCACTTCTAAGTTTAACTATTTATTGTAAAGAGAGCAAACGATATATATCACTTGGCCAAGGACTCATCACGTCTTTGGAAATCACAGGCATCAGCCTGACATGTATCACCGTAAAGGTTTACAACCGGATTATACTGAACAGGATATTTATTTATTCCTAAATCACAGCACATAAAATGAGCACAATAAGCTTATATGTAGTAAGAATCAGTCTTTCTAATGTTATATAAAAATAGCCTCCACAAATCCCTCCTTTCACACCTTTTAAGGTGTGAATCTAATCTACGTCTATTTTTCTTTTTACTGCGTCTCTGGTGTAATTTATGAATCTCTGCTGGTTATACTAGATATAGTTCACCCCATCCACATTCTTGTTGATTGTGGGACAGAGGAATATTAATTCAAAACCTGCTGATATTTGGTTTCTATCTTTAAACTCATCAGGAGGCAACCTAATGCTGTCTTTAGCTAAAACCTCCCTCCTGGGACCATTTAGTTCTGCTGTCTGTGGGGTGTTCTGCGAGTATGGTTCATTTAAGATTGAGTTACAGCCCTTTGATTGTTCATTAGATATTCTAGTACCATTTCATACTTTCACATGTCAAACATGCTCTTTCATTTACACTTTTCGCTTTAAATCTCACATTCTCTTCATCTTAATTTTCTGTTTAAACCACATCTTTTCTTATCTCTGTAGATTATAAATGGTGTGCTTATTATTTCTAATGTTAATTTTTTCTAAATTAATTGTAGACCTCCTAATTGCCAGTGCAGCTTCAGAATCTTAATAATTGGACTGTGCCAACAAAATAAAACTCCAACATCTTTAGCTGTCGCGTACAGAAATGTACTATATAAACAAAATTAAACTTCAACATCTTTAGGTGAACTAAATCACATATTTCAATATCTCTGAATTTCTGATGAGCCTCTGTGTTATTCTTAAATCAAATCCTTGAAATCCTATTTAAAATCTAAATATAATAATGAACTGCTAATGTTTCTGGTAAAGAAACACACTCATGTTATGGATTCAAAAACAACTAAAATCATGATACTGTCAAAGTGAATGATTTCCTGGCAATACTGCTTCTACCTGTCACTGCTTGGATATTATCAAGCTGAAAAATGAATACAGAATTCCAACATACTGTCATCAAATGTCTTTCTATTATGAATTTAAATTGCCCTTGTGAAACTAGTATTGTGTTCATTTCTATCCCCATAATGACCTAAACAATAAAGTCTATGGCTTTTACTTCTAATTATTTACCAGGCTAGAGTAAGGATGTTGTCTTAATAGGACATATTTAAACTTTTTTAGTTCTAAATGTTGCTATATTAATCCATTTATAATTTAGTTTAAAAAGATTAACAGATATCAAATGTGCTTTTTCCCCCCAGAAATCAACACATCAGACAGTTTGCACACAGTGTATCCGTGGCCTATTTATGAATGTGATAATAATATGTCCAGCACAATCACTGGGTCACTTTAAATCTAGACATAATGTTGTGAGCAGTAACAAAGGTTTTTGGGTGACTGTTGAAATACATCGATTAATGGCAAATGTATGCATTTTAAAATGATACACAGAAGTTAGGATGAAATATTATATATACAGCATTATCTTGCTATAAAATCTAAAAATAGTTGAAACTATTTTAAGGTAACAAATTAATGGTACTGTGTTTTCAAATAATATCTGGTAGACATTACAATAAGCTAATTATTCATAAAAGACTGTACCCTATGTGCTCTTCTCGTTTTCATTAAGAAGATTAACCGGGCAGGGGGAAGAAAGGGGCCATTTTAAATTAAACACAGTCCACCATTTATTTTAGTTTTCATAGATCCCTTTATAACTCCTTAAGATACATTTCAATCTGCACCTAATGAAAGAAGAGGGTCATTTGAAAGGCACAGCTCTGTGATCTCATATTTCTCATGTCTTCTTCCAGCACCACAGCGCTGAAGTCTGAAGGTCTGCCAGGTTTTGAATTTATGATCAAAGGCAGGGGATCCAAGAGCATTGTAGAGGTGTTGGCTTATGATAAAATATTCAGGTACAGTAGTTGTAATGTCGGTAAAACACAAGCTGTACTGTAGGCGCCTGCTTCTGGATTAATAAGCCAGCAATAACATGCTCTGAGGGGGTTTATCATTTCCGAGCACTGGCTAATTGGCCCAGCTTCAGTGCCCAGAGTCCTATCTCTTTATACAATAATGATTATGAATCATAATATCGGCACATTTTTGTAGAAAACTTCCAAAAAACAATTTAAATAGTGCTTTACAAAAGGCAGCACATTAAACACCAACACTTATTAAAGCAAATATAGAACTTAAGTTAGATTCATATGCATTACAGAAATAAGATTAAGATTCAGACATTCTTTCTTATTCCCAGAGGGAAAATGTAATTAATGTAAATTAACGGGGAAGTCTGATAACACTTTAAGAATGCTAAATAGGAAGCTACAGTCAACATCTGCTTAGCTTAGCATAGAGACTGGAAACAAGGGGAAACGGCTAGCCTGCCTCTGTCTAAAGGTAACAACAGTTTTCACCACAACTTTAAAGTGATAAAAAAGACTTCAGGAAGAGTCCCAAACGTAACCACTCTGTTATTTAGTATGGTTAACTTTACACTGACTTTTGTAAAGACAAAATAAACAAACTATATCATGTGTTAAGTAGTTTTAGAGGTGAAAGTTGCAGGTGTTGTTACCTTTAAGACAGAGCACAGCAAGCTGTTTCCCCCTGTTTCTAATCTTTATGCTAAACTTGCTATACATTCACGTATAATAGACAGACATGAAGTGGCATCGACCTTCAGATATGACTCTTAATCTCGAAAGTGAATACCCGTTTTTCCATTAATGTCAAACTATCTGTTTAAACCGCGCGCTAGTATAAAACGACGTCAAACTAATTCCAGTAAAATAAAAAAGAAGATATTATAAGATGAAATCCCCCCTCCTCTTCCTCTCCTCCGCCTCTCCTTTTAGCTAAGTGGCAGAATACATTTGGCATGAATGGAAGGATTGCAATACAATTCTATGGAAATCCCTGCAGGATTACAAGGCCTCGTCTATAATATGTGGATCTGTAGACAGACACTGCGCATACATTTATGCAAATGTGAAAAATATAGGCGTTCATCTGCACATGTACAGGACTCTCCAGTTCTTTCTGCATTGCATGTAAAACAGCCATTGTTGCCATCTCTCACTTCTTATTGGTGCATATAATTAAGATAACAGCACAAGTGTGTTTTTATTTGATCAAAAACACATGCAAGATGACCGTGCCTCTCAGGGGAAATTCCACAGCTGCTGAGTTGCATCATAACACAATGAAAAACGTTGAGCAATAAACAAGTGGGGGGGTCATTGTAGTTTGACTCGTTGTGTTTTAAGTCAGGAAGCAAATAAATGTTTCTGAACTCCAAGATCCACCCCCAAAGCCGCTGCACATGATTACTATCTGAGGGCCGCAGGGAGAGGAGATAGTGGCGGAGGAGGAGGAGGAGAGAGAAGAGAGAGAGGGCAGTCATACACTTCCCACCAGACTCCCACACACACTTTCTCACATACGCTGCATACACGTCGGAGCACCTGCTTTGCGATCACTCTGTCTGTGGATCTGCTCCTGACGGCTCTCAGCGCCGANGTCGTCGTCCGTACGTACGTAACGTAAACGTAACGTACGTACGTCTTTATCTCTCGTCTGTGTGTGTGTGTGTGTGTGTGTGTGTGTGTGTGTGTGTGTGTGTGTGTGTGTGTGTGTGTGTGTGTGTGTGTGTGTGTGTGTGTGTGTGTGTGTGTGTGTGTGTGTGTGTGTGTGTGTGTGTGTGTGTGTGTGTGTGTGTGTGTGTGTGTCAAGTCTCTGATGTTTTGCTGTGATGATCAATATTTCTATTTGTAAATGACGATGACAGAAGCTGTGAGGTGGTGAGATATGTAAAAAGGGATAAATATGCAGTTTTGATTTCAATTTAACTTGTAATAGGGGAATACAACATTGCCTTCTGCTTTTTCTGTGCATGTTAGTTTTCTCATCAGGATTCCTATGATGAGAAATAATATATTTGATCAAATCAACTGTGAACAAAGACCTGATTGAACTCCACTCCCTTTATCTATAGTGCATAACTCTTATTGGTGTGGTTATTGTTGTCAGGATGAGGGAAGCAGGCAGGACCCAAATGTGGATTAAACAGAAAATACCTTTATTTCAAGGTTTACTAGGTAACTAACAGGACACTACCCCGTGAACACAGTCATAGACAAACAAGGAACTAATAATGTCTGACAGAAAAACCAGAACTTAAATACACACAAGACTAATCAAAGAAATAAGAGACAGGTGAGGAGGTGAAGGTGAACACAATCGGGTAGACAGGAGGGAACACAGACAGAAAGCAACAGGCAAGACAGGGGGTGAACACTTATCAAAATAAAACAGGAAACCAAAGACAGAAAAAGACAAAACAAAACACAGACAGATCGTGACAGTTGTGATATCATTGTTATCTTTTGCAAGCTACTTTGACTGATCAGGGGTATTTTTAGGCTTATAAATAACGAGGTTATAAGTTCCATTGATTCCGAAAAACATCCCTCATGATCATGTGCTTTCAGGGCTCACTATTTAGTTTAATTTCCCAAGATATTTCATTGTGCGCTTTGCATTCCAGGAACCACTGCTGTTGCTGCTGCGTACGAGCGGACTGAGAGGAACTGCTCCGCCTCGCCTCCTGTGAGTGAATAGAGGCTCTTTGATTGAAGAAACATTAGAATACAGATATTATATCATAAAATTGACTTCAGAGAACAACATTTTCCATGGAACATGTTGCACAAGTTTTATAAAGTTACAGATAATGATTACTGCACGCAGGACAGTTAATGATTACAATGGGAGATACAGGATCTGATGAAGCAGCAGTTCTGCAGGTTTTAATTGCATTTGAAGATGTTTCACACCCTCTGTCTTTCTCTCTCTTTATTATTGTGTGTGTGTGTGTGTGTGTGTGTGTGTGTGTGTGTGTGTGTGTGTGTGTGTGTGTGTGTGTGTGTGTGTGTGTGTGTGTGTGTTACAGTACCTCCCCAGCACAGCAGTTAATACCACTCTCCGGCTTCAGGAATTACGAGTGCAAATGCTTCTCCAGAATATCTCTGCCTACATTATTCCTGGCACTGACTCTCACCTGGTACATCTGCTGTCCATCATAATTAACTCCTTTGGGATTTAAAATGTGTGTGTGTGTCTGTGTGTGTGAGATGCTAACCTCTGTTTCTCTGTCAGAGTGAGTATATTGCACCACGTGATGCCAGGATGGCCTTCATGACCGGCTTTACAGGCTCCGCAGGTACAATCCCTTTCTGCCTCTTCTTTCCTTTTTTTTCTCCTTGTCCTTATCCTCCTCTTCCTCCCCCTCCTTCTCCTCCTCTTCCTCCCCCTCCTCTTCCCCATGACTCAACTCCCCATGTCTAAGTGCCGCGGTCACGCAGCTCCTCTACTTTCATCCCACATCCTCACCATTGAGTCATTTTTCTTTTAATTTTATCGCTCGCTGCATCTTTTCATTCGTCTGAACTCTCCGATCTTCACCATTAAATCAGAAGATGTATTTGCACGCAATAATGCAGAACGAATTCATGATTGTAAATATTTGTGCACTCAGCTGTTGCACGCATTAAAACATAGGAAGACGGATGATATTTCAGTAAAGTGCTCTTTACGCCAGGCCAAAGATATGCCAGACTGCTCAAAGAAAAATCACTTTTTCTGGGTGTCCATTAAGAATAAGACCAACATTAGATTTAGTGATCTACTCCGCATGTATCCCATGTTTGGGTACAGCAGTGGAATGATAATATAAGCCCTGATTATACTGTGTTTCCACCACACATCTCCTTCCTGTGTCTCTTCATATGCCTGCATTTTTCAACATTAGCTAGCACATCAAACATTGTTCTAATTCAAATCTGGCATCACAAGTTGTTTTGAGTTCACTGTCAATATTCCTCTGGATAACGCAGCTGATGTTTTGCCTCTCTGCAGGCACTGCTGTGGTCACTCAGACTAAAGCAGCTCTGTGGACAGACAGCCGCTACTGGGTGCAAGCTGAGAGACAGATGGACTGCAACTGGGATCTGGAAATTGATGGTGGGCAATCGTATTGTGACTACTTGTTATGACAAAGCAGTGCACACATCCAACGGTGGTTTTGATGATCTTGTCTCAAAATAACCCCTGACTAAAGCTGCATGCATTATCAAAGGATTTATATGATAGAAATAGCTCAACAAAGGAACAGTCCCAGCATGGTTTGTCTTGCACATCTATTTTAATACTGAACAATTGTGCTGATGTTCACACATTTGGATACAGTGGGGCAACTTTGCATTTTAGGACTTTTACAGGCACCTATTGTAGTCGAGGGTTTGCACAGTGGCAAAAAGAGCTCAATAAAACCTATACGCTGCGTAAAGAAACACGCTGCAAATAGAAAAACTCTAAGTGAGAACATAAAATATATTTCTGTGGGGAAATTCATAATTATTTGGAGTGTATTGGATATATTGGCTACATCTTTTACCACATTTATTCACATTATATATACATATGGTGGAATTCTTTATTCCTACACTACACAATTATCGTGGCCAAAATATTTTTCATTAACGATATTATGATGTGATCTACAGACGTTTTGAAAATAATAATCATAATATTAAGAATTTGTATTTTGACTTTGTTTATTGTGCGTTTTGTCTCTTTTTTGGCAAATAAATTACATTTAAAATACAAATGTAGGGAGTTGAGGGCATCTTACTATAACTACCAAAGCATATATAGAGTATAAATAATATTATTTTAAAAATATTGTGAACAACCCTTAATAACATAGTATAAATGTTATCTGAAAAAATAAAGATTGATTGAGTCAATAAAGTATATTAGTTTTCACATGTTATAACTTATAACAAATAAAATCTCTGCTGATTTGAATTAATGCACATCTAATTGGCAAACCCAAAACATTTTGAGCACAGGTGAATAAACTGCATTTATTCTGTCACATCCTGTTGAGTCAACTTGAACGTGTGTCATGTGTGATGTTCCCCAGTGTCCGTCCGCAGCGTGGTAGAGTGGCTGATCTCTGAGGTCCCACCGGGCGGCTACATCGGCTTTGATCCCTTCCTCTTCTCCCTCAGTGAGTCTCCGTCCTCCTGTCAGTCCAGGTTAACATCGATAAAGTGCTTGCCAGAGTAGATGGAAAATGATCGATGGAGCCTCCAGACGCCACACGGACTGTTTACTCATCATTGATTCGGCTCAGTTTGTGTAATCATCTGAAATGTCCTCCATTAGAAACGCAGGGGGACTACAGTGTGTTCCTGGAGTCGACCAATCGCAGCCTCATGTCTGTCCCCGTTAACCTGGTCGACCAAGTGTGGACAGACAGGCCACCCATCCCCCCTGGCTACCTCACCCGCCTGCCCGACAGAGTCATAAGTAGGTCTAGTGCTACACACACACATACACACACACACACACACACACACACACACACACACACACACACACACACACACACACACACACACACACACACACACACACCCTGCAGTCTGCCTGTGAGGTGCCCCTTATCTATGTGCTGATAAATACCTGCAAACTGGACTGAAATGCAATAAGCGGCTCCACAAACATAGCCATAAAGAGTCTATTCATGATTTTATGGCTGCCTTAAAGATCAAATACCAACTTTGAGAGAATAGAAAAGCCTCGGAGCAGGAAGTTGTCTGGACGCCCGTTATCCGTGTTAGTCTTTATGGTGGGAGAACAGACAAATGCAGAGTCTATCATAAACCTAATGGTCTCTGTGTGTGTGTTATGGTGTGTTGAGTTTTAGGTGAGTTTGGGTATGAAAGCATGCACTCACATGGTACTTGGCATTGTGGGTAGAGTCCATCAAGTGATGAGCATTTTGCACACAACATGAAGAGAAAGGGACAGTTAATGGAAATTCAATAATGTGTGTTTGCACTTAGCAGAAGTCTCTTTTATAGATAAAAACTACTATTCACAACTTTAGGAAAACTCTAGGAGAAGTTGAGTTTCATAACTGTTGCTCCATTTAAATAAAAATAAAAAACTAATTATATAAACATAGTGAAGTTAAGAGTTGCACGGATTTTTTTTATGAACAATGGGTCTAATTTGTCATGTGAAATGTGTTGTCTACTTTTTCTGTAAGAAGCAATGTAGTGTCTCTCAGTTAATTGTTTTGAATTTGAGCTCCCAACTTTACCATTTGTTTCTTCAATATCACTGCACTCATCAAACTCATTAAATTCAGCAAATCTTTTTCATTTGAATTTGATGCTGAGGACTGACTCAATACATTTATATAAAATGCTTTGCAATGAAGCAGCAAGCTGCATTCAAACGATGTCTCTCCCTACTGATTAAGATCATGATGAAGATACCTAATAAAACTCAATATCTGTCACAAAATGGCATCAAGTGTTAACTGTCATGTTGAATGTGTGTTTGCAGAAAGGTCCTGGGAGATGAAAGTGGAGCACATACGGAATCAGATAAGAGAAAATCCATACGAGCCGACAGCTCTTCTGCTGTCCGCACTGGATGAAACAGCCTGTGAGTAACTCTAATTTCCTCCATGAAGCTATTAATAAATCATGTTGCTGATTTGGAAACACGAATACTTAACCACATCAGCATTATTCACTGAAAAACACAAAAACATGAGAATTTAGCATTAATTATTTATTCGTTCTTAAGCCTTCAAAAGTCCCATTAATTAGAAATATCTTCTAATTGTAGTTTGACTCGTTGTATTTTAAGTCAGGAAGCAAACAAATGTTTCTGAACTCCAAGATCCACCCCCAAAGCCGCTGCACTGCAGAAAGAACAGCTTCACGTAAAAAAACAATTTCACTTGTTGGAACACGATACCAGCTATATCCATCACACAATCCACATCAAGGATTTTCAAAACAGCAACATATTTCCTTCTGGTCAATTTGCATGAGACCTTTAAAGGTTTTCCAAGAACAGTGCCTCCATGACCTCGGGCATAACAAGAGAACACAGTTTTACAAAGCTCAGGGGAAACCATGGGGACATAAAATAATTTATTTTGCAGATCTTTAGTGCTTAGAATAGCAATATGTGCAGTTTGTAATAGCCTCTGAGTAAACATGCAGTATTGTTCATCACCACCAAAGAAACATCATTTTATCTCCGCTCAAGACAATTATATGATGTATTTACAACTGCAGAGCTACATCCCACATTTAAAATCATTGCAAAAACAACAACATGTGTGATTATTTAAAGAATGATGTGTATGATAATCCCCTAAGAGAATGGAGAGTGCTAGAATGTTAAATAACATAAATTATAACCAGTAATGAATCCTATATTATGTAACTATCTAATAGTTGGGAGATACAATATTAGGATATATAACAATAAAACAGGATACCTTTTTACAGTGCATAACATTTTCAGAAATGGCTGAAAAGTAATCCCAAATGTCTTATTTCCTTTTAGCTTTTAGTCAACCAAGCGGCTGCAGGGTCCTTTGTAGCTGCTTCTTTTTACTAACGCCTCAGGACAGATCTGAAAACACAGTTTACATCAAAATAAAATGGCAGGGGAAACAAAGCTCAAATGCAAAAACAGCTTTTAGAATGAACAGGAGCCTGAGGAGCTGCATATTATACTGAGAATGTGGTAAAAAACTTAAAAACTAAATGACAGAAATATAGAGAATAGACTACAGATATTTTGAAAGAACAGGGAGTTTTTCAAAAGCATCTTAGAAATCCTGAGGAGCACTGCTGAGCGTCAGACCTCTCCTGACTTCTGATTTCAGAATTAACGAGTCTGTTTTCAATGACAGGGACACAGAAAAAGTCACGTCTGTGAGACAGAAACACTTGATATAAACGGCGTGCCTCGGCTCAGGTGGAAGTAGTCCATGATTTAAATGAATGCACAAGCTGCTGCTCACAGTCGGCGGTGGTGTGTCTGTTTTGATTTCTAGGGCTGTTCAATCTGCGCGGCAACGACATCCCATACAATCCCTTCTTCTACTCCTACACACTGCTTACAATGGATGAGATCTGGTAAATTAATTATTCTGGGATTAAATGTGTGAAACTGTAGCATTCATTTCAAATTGTCTTTCTTATGTCTTTGTGACTTCCATCACATTTAAGAGGATTTGAGGACTGTAGCACCAAATAGTGTAGCTATTTTAAATGTAATGACATTTGCACTGATTTAAAATGTAATAAAACACAATGATGTTATAAAATATCATGACTCATATTTTCACTGATGATTAATTTGTATTGACGATGTCTAATCTATTATCTACCCTTTTCTAAGGAACGAACATTGAACTACGACCAATCAAATGTGTTTCATTTTCCATTGATAATTATTTTAGTTCAATGCATCTCCAACAAAAAAAAACCTCATTTGCCATCTGTTGTACATTTAAAATGTCAAAAAGCCTAGAGTTTACATTTCCAAACATGATGTTACATTATCAGTCAGGACGTTTTATTACGTGATTTGTCAAGTCAATGGGTTTTATTATATTTTCTTTCAGGTTAAGTGCAAATATTAGATTATCAATAAATGATACCATCATTCAAACAATAACCTATCTTTTTATGAACCACTCTCCCTTGGTCCAGGCTCTTTCTCCACATAGAGAGAGTGACAGAGGAACTGAAGGTGTACCTGAACGCCGCCTCATGTAGCGGGCCCCTTTGTGTGCAACTGAAAAGCTACGACTCTGTCCGAGAGCACCTGCAGACGTACGTGGATCAGCCTGGGGTTAAAGTGTGGATCGGCACAGAGTACACAAACTACGCACTTTATGAGATCATTACACCAGAGGTGGGCAGACATTTTATTATATTTACTGTACTTTCCTTCTCTCCTAGTGGTATATTACTGTATGATCCTAAGATATACTCTGTGTACATACAAGGCAAGGCAAGGCAAGTTTATTTATATAGCACCTTTCAACACAAGGCAATTCAAAGTGCTTTACAAAAAATGAAAGACATTAAGAATGGCATTTAAAATCAGTCATTAAAAAGAAAAGATAATAAAATAAACATTAAAAGAAAAAATACATGGATAAAAGTTACAGTGCAGTTTAAGATGTGAATAGTTCAATTAAAAGCAGCGGCAAAAAGAAAAGTCTTTAGTCTGGATTCAAAAGTAGTCAGCAGCGGACCTGCAGGTTTAGACAGTTTAATTATCTTTTGTATCGCCTTAGTCTGCGAGCACTCGCTTGCTGCTGCCGGGTATATTTATATAATGAGTTGTACATATTTACAGCTTTGTATATATATTATTTAAGAAATCGATGTAATGACTGTTTTTAATGTGAAAGAGGCCTCTCATTGTGAACAAAAACAAGGCTCCCTAAAATGTACCTTGATTTGTAATACTCTATTTTACTCAAAAAGGAACCATTATTTATTCCAGAGAGTGCAGGCTTAAGGCATTTCCACATGTGACAAAAAGGCTTTACAGTAACAGAATAAACGTATTCCCTCATACAGTAATAGCGCAAATCTATGCAGGGTTCTTAAGTCAACTTACACAAAAAATAATTATAACTGGGACTTTCTACAAAGGTAAAAAAGCTCCACCCTGAGAGGTCCAGGTTTCTCCAATATGAATAATACTAAGAAATATGTTTCCTTGTATTAATGATGTTGTTTTTTTCATCATGAAGGAGAAGCTGATGACAAGCACCTACTCTCCTGTGTTGACGACGAAAGCTGTGAAAGATGAAACTGAGCAGCGTATCTTGAGAGATGCTCACGTGAGTCACCTTCACACATCCTGTTTATACACAACCACACACATGTACATGCACACATGAGCACAAATATAGCTCATATCTGTACTCCTATGTGTGTGACTTCACTGTCAGACTGTTGGGACTTTTATGAATCGTTTTCATCAAGAGATTGAACACTTCAGTGAACACAGGCCCTGAAACATTTATTAGCTTGTCCATAGGTGTCTGAACAACTTTGCAACATGTCATGTGACTCAGTCCGTGTGTGTTGTGCTGTTATGGTATTGTAGGATGTTGAGCCTCTGCTGGTCGTTGTGTTATCCCTCTGTGCAGGTGAGGGATGCAGTCGCAGTCGTCCAGCTGCTGATGTGGCTGGAGAAGGCGGTGCCGGAGGGGAAGGAGACCGAGCTGACTGCTGCAGCATACGTGAATAAATGTCGCTCGTGAGTGCACACGAGATGGAGGAAAGCTGTATTTCAGTCAGAATATCACTTTTGTGGAGCCTAGAAAACATTGTATAAAGGGACGAAGAAGAGAGATATAGTGACACTGAAATTCAATCTCAGTCATGTTCAATAATTAAAAAATACAACTAATGATAATATATTTTCACAGCAAACAGAAAGACAGCAGAGGCCCGAGCTTTGAGACTATCTCTGCAAGCGGACCCAATGCTGCACTTGCCCATTACAGGTAAGATGTAATCATTTCTGCTTCTTTTTCATTGATATCAAACAAATATATTATTATCTCTAGTTTGCCTTTAGCTTGCAGCATTCATTACTGCAAATACATTTTTTCAGAACATACAATATAGGTTTTAATTTAGAGGTGCTATACATTCATGAGAGGGAGCATTTTGGTGGCCTGGAGTTTAACAATTTGATTGCCATTATAAGATACATTTAACAAATCCTTTACTTAATTCAAAGTAAAGATATCACACTTAAAATACTCAATCACAGATAAAAATCCTAAATGTTACTTGTAAAAGTACAGAATAATTTGTAATTCGAGTAAAATAAACATAAAGTATAGTGGTAATTATTTGTACGTATATTTGCATTATTAATAGGAAATATTATATAGAAGTATTATTAAAAGTAACCAGTATTATAAATGTAGTGGAGTACAAAGTAGCCAAGAATGGAAATATTCAAGTAAAGTGCAAGTGCATCACAATTGTACTTAGGTATGTTTCCTGAGTAAGTGTTACTTTCCTTTAATGATAATCACAATGAGTGTCATCCCCCCTCTTCAAGTTGATCTACATCCATCATAAAATGCTCTGCAGTAATGTTAAACTTTACAAACACAGATCCTTGAGGTTTACCACCACCTGCAGTGCTGCTTTCATTTCCTGTTTTTCTGTTATTTCCTGCAGCCCTTCAGAAGAAACCAGCAGGAGGCTGACAGTTGATGAGATGTACCTGGTGGACTCCGGTGGTCAGTACCTGTGAGTAAAAACACTCTCTGCCCACACACTCTCCAGTTTCACATCACAGCTTTTGCATTTCAAATGAGTTATCATGTCTGTCGTTACTCTCAGAGACGGGACCACTGACATCACGCGGACCGTTCACTGGGGAACCCCCACAGCCATGCAGAAGGTAACACATTAGATATCATACTGAAAATGTGACAGTTTGTAGCAATATTTAAATGTTGTCTTTCACGACAATGTTGATGTATGATTTCGTTTTTTATTTAGGATTTTTTTACTAGCCAACACTTTTTGATAAAAGCCTTTTCAGTAATGTTTTTTCACAAAATATCATCCAAATGATTCCTTTAAAATCCCATTTTCCTCTCATCAATCACATGTCTCGCTCTGCAGGAGGCCTTCACTCGAGTGCTCATGGGAAACATTGAGATATCTCGAACCATCTTTCCCTCAGGGACACGAGGTGGGAATAAAAAAAAATGAAACCTTAAAATCTAGTGTCACCACTAGAGAGCCCCATTTCTTCACTATTTGATCAACATTTTGTAAACATCTTACTGCAAGGTCATTGAACTCTGTGTGTGGCTTCTGTTTACCATCAGGTGTAAACATGGAGATGCTCGGTCGCCGTGCATTGTGGGAGGTGGGCCTGAACTATGGGCATGGCACAGGCCACGGTGTTGGAAACTTCTTTGGAGTTCATGAGTGTATGCTTTCCTTTTTTTTCCCCACTTGTTTTCCGTTTTTGATTTATTCAGTACAGTGATTTGTCTGATCGACAGTTCAAATTATTTTGACAGTGGTTACAGTAATATAAAACCAAGAGAAGCAGCATTCTATCACACTAGAGGAACTGCGAACAGTGTTTTATATGAAAATTACTTTAATGATACATTTATTTTTTATTAGCAAAATAGTTGCTGATCAATCAAATGATCGATTCAACAGGCATTGTTGCAGATTTCTGTATGTGTGAGCTTTTTCTGAAAATTGCCAATTCTTAAAGGTTAAAGCAAATACAAATGGACATTGCATTTAAAGCCCTAACTAAGTAATTATTATTTTTTTAAATGTTATACATTATCAAGCTAAAATACAACACTACTGCCTGAAAAAATACATCAAAAAATACTTTAGTCATTTAAAAAATATCTATTGGACATATATTCCTGAAAAAGAAAGGTACAAAACAAAACGACAACACTATACAACATTTAAATAGACACAATTCAATCTCATTTCGGGTAATGCTCACTAACTGCAGGAACATATGCAACAATAATGTCCACAAAGGTTTTTCTTAAGATTTGTTTTTACCTAGGTTTCTGTTTTTTTAATAATTTATTGTTGTGATATTTTTTCAGGGCCGGTTGGCTTTCAGAGTAACAACATTCCCTTTAGAATCGGCATGTTCACGTCTATTGGTGAGTTAATATTAATTGTTTTTAAATACATATACAGTGGGGCAAAAAAGTATTTAGTCAGCCACCAATTTTGCAAGTTCTCCCACTTGAAAAGATGATAGGCCTGTAATTTTCATGCTAGGTATACCTCAACTATGAGAGACAGAATGAGAAAAGAAATCCAGAAAATCACATTGTCTGATTTTTAAAGAATTTATTTGCAAATTATGGTGGAAAATAAGTATTTGGTCACCTACAAACAAACAAGATTTCTGGCTCTCACAGACCTGTAACTTCTTCTTTAAGAGCCTCCTCTGTCCTCCACTTGTTAACTGTATTAATGGCACCTGTTTGAACTCGTTATCAGTATAGAAGACACCTGTCCACAACCTCAAACAGTCATACTCCAAACTCCACTATGGCCAAGACCAAAGAGCTGTCAAAGGACACCAGAAACAAAATTGTAGACCTACACCAGGCTGGGAAGACTGAATCTGCAATAGGTAAGCAGCTTGGTGTGAAGAAATCAACTGTGGGAGCAATTATTAGAAAATGGAAGACATACAAGACCACTGATAATCTCCCTCGATCTGGGGCTCCACGCAAGATCTCACCCCGTGGGGTCAAAATGATCACAAGAACGGTGAGCAAAAATCCCAGAACCACACGGGGGGACCTAGTCAATGACCTGCAGAGAGCTGGGACCAAAGTAACAAAGGCTACCATCAGTAACAAACTACGCCGCCAGGGACTCAAATCCTGCAGTGCCAGACGTGTCCCCCTGCTTAAGCCAGTACATGTCCAGGCCCGTCTGAAGTTTGCTAGAGAGCATTTAGATGATCCAGAAGAGGATTGGGAGAATGTCATATGGTCAGATGAAACCAAAATAGAACTTTTTGGTAAAAACTCAACTAGACGTGTTTGGAGGAGAAAGAATGCTGAGTTGCATCCAGCGACAGCCCCAAAACATCACTGCTCTAGAGGAGATCTGCATGGAGCAATGGGCCAAAATACCAGCAAAACCTTGTGAAGACTTACAGAAAACGTTTGACCTCTGTCATTGCCAACAAAGGGTATATAACAAAGTATTGAGATGAACTTTTGTTATTGACCAAATACTTATTTTCCACCATAATTTGCAAATAATGTGATTTTTTTCTCTCATAGTTGAGGTATACCTAAGATCAAAATTACAGGCCTATCATCTTTTCAAGTGGGAGAACTTGCACAATTGGTGGCTGACTAAATACTTTTTTGCCCCACTGTATATCCATTACATATAACACAATATAGTGATTAATCTATAGGAAATGCAGAAAAATTCAAAGGATTTGCTTTCAGAACCTGGATATTACAAGGAGAATGACTTCGGGATCCGGATTGAAGATGTTGTTGTGATCAAACCGGCAAAAACAAAGGTAGATACACAACAGAGCTTTGTTGATAATCAACAATTATTTAAAGGATTCCCTTTTTTATTGTCAAGGTATTCTCTATGTGAATATCCATTTCTTCCCTCAGTATGGTCATAACTACCTGACCTTTGAGACGGTGTCGCTGGTCCCATACGACAGAAAGCTAATTGACACCTCACTTCTCAGCTCAGAACAGGTAAGACATTACGTTGGATCGCTGGAAATTAAACTATCTGCATGAACTGGATATTGAGAAATTAATGGAGTTCAACATTATTTCTTTAAAAAAAGGAGGTACTAAAAATTGCGTACCCAGCTTACTGTAAAAGAATGCCCAGTTAGAAGCAATAATGTAAGTGGACTTCCCCAGAGATATGAACAGTTTCCTGTTTTTTAATTTCTTATATTTGTACATAAGAGTGTGACATCAACCGAGGCTTTCGATTTCCTGCTCTCTGAGTGCAGGTTTCCTCATAAAATCCCCCCTTTACACTTCAATTCAAAGCTTCTCCACAGCTCAGAGATTCTGTAAGAAAACAAAACCACGTGTGAAATTAACTTCTATGTTTATCTTTCCATTTAAGGTGTAAACATAAGACTGGTCTCTGAAGCATTATTATTGTATTTGCTGTTACAAAACTTTTTTGATACAAAGAAAGTTGGTTTTGGGCTTATTTTCAAAAATGTAATATTTTTGTAATAGTTCACATCAACCAATTACTAAGTTCATTTACTCCAACACTATACTTCGATACACTGTTGAAATACTTGTAGGTAACTTGAGTATTTCCATTTTATCAAGTCAACTATTTTTTATTTTATCAAGTCAACTATATTTGCTTTTTCTACCATTGTTGGCAAAGTAATGATATTTTATTTAGTATTTTTGATGAGGGGACAAAATCACAGAACAGGACGAAAGTGGTTGTGTTATTAACTGCTTGCTTGTTTTCTCACATAAATACAGTTTACATCTCTAGGCTTGTTTTCTGACTTTCATTGAGTGTTTTCTCTTGCTTCAGCTTCAGTGGCTGAATAATTACTACGAGACAATCAGGAAGCTGTTGGGCGCTGAGCTGGACAATCAGGGACTTCATGAGGAGAAGAAGTGGATGCTCAAACACACAGAGGCCTTCATGGAGTCTGGATCTTCTGCGTCCGCCTGCTCCTCCTCTCTGACTCTCATCGCCCTGGCTGTCACTCTCCTCCACAACATCATCTAATCTTCATCTCTCTCTCACATTAATAGCAGACTGGCGCACTAATGTTACCCATATGCAGGCTCTATTGAGCCGCTAAACCAGGTCGAGAGATGCACTGTAATTTATCATTTCATTTAAATTAAAGGATATATTTGTTTGACGGTTTAATTAATTGTAAATTGTTGATATTGTGGTGTTTTTAAAGTTTGAAATTATATTCTGTGTGTTTTGTTTATAATCTGGACATTTGTATGACCAGTTGATATCATTTATATTGTTATTAAAGTAAGACTCTTTCAAACAAAGGTGTGGACAAAAGTCATAATTCGGAGGACCTGGCTTTGACTTTAGTCGGATGTGTACAGACTTGTATTTTCATGGATTTATTTTACAAAAAGTATAGGCCTATAGGAGATACAATTAGATAAATATTGACAATCTACATCAGCACAATGCCCAACGAGTACATATACTGTGTTCAAGGGATCAACCAGGGATCAACTCTTGTTGGTAGGCCTACCTGACAAGGCTGCCGGTACTTAGAATCAAGCTGACAGCAGCCAATCATATTGTTGGGGCAGGAGGGAAAGGTGCGTTTGATATTGACACCAGCAGAACGTTACACTGATACACGCCTGTCGATTTTCATTGTATAGACTCTTTGTTTACTTAAAAAAGCACACGGCAATGTGCAAAACATTGAGCGAAACTATCCCAGGTAGACACTCAACCGCCAACTTTGTTCAACTCTAAGAGGGCACATAAAGTGCGGTAAGTAGAGGCTTTCATATCAGCTAGCTAAGAGCTAACGTTAGCCACAGAGTTGTTGGTTTGCCAAGTAACTTGTAGCATAAACAGACTTTGGGAAACACATTTTTTTATTATAATTATTAATGTATTTAATAATTTCTCCCTGTTTTTGTGTTAGTAATATATTTATATACTCCTCCAAACTTCCTAAACTTCATTATGCTGCACACAATGTGTCACCACCTGTTTGAAGTCTTTGTGCGAAGCTAAGTTAGCCGGCTGCAAGTGGTACAGTAACTTAATTTTAAAGACTGCAGTCGCTAAAAGCCACTGGTTCTTTCTGATTTAAGGAAATGTTTTCGTTATTAATATATTTTAATATAACGACAACCTAAAACAAAACAAACATGCAAACTCGTAAAAACAGCTGTGAGCAAATCCTGTGGTTTTACTTTTACATGTAAAGCGTTAATACATGCAGAAGACTAGTTGCCTAGCAACTAGCAACAAGGTGTGAATGTGCAGAGCCCTGCATCTGCATCCCCCTGTCAAACAGCTCTGAAAGCTCATGCAGAAACCCTAGACTCAGAAAGTTGGACAGTTTACAGGAAAAGGCATATTCCTCCCTATCTGTTCGGGTTTGTGGTAAAGAGGGCCCTGAAAAAGAGGAACAACATGTATGAGATCATTGTTCTCTGTGAACAGAAGTCGCTTCTGCTATGTTTTGTTGTGTAGTTACATTTCAACATCTTTACATGTGGTAATCTCAAAGCTTAAGTACTTTATTCACTTATTAAATGTGCCCTGTAAAGTTTGCTTGTAAACAGCATGTTAACATTCACTGTTACTCACCTTGATGAGTGCATTTACTTCCTCTCCTCATATAGGATGTGCAAAGCTAAATATTTGAAATACTGTATTTACATCTGCCTTTGCTGTCAAAGCTTTGCTAGTGCTCATGAACTCCATAGGGTTCCTCTTTACCTTTTTCAAGTGCAGTATTGGATTGTTTTTTTGTAGTTTACATCCACAAGTCAAGTTTTACAAGTTAGTTATATTGTTGTAATAAAACCAAATATTACAAATAGTCATCCATCCAAGAACCAGTAGTGAACAAGTGAAACTATTAACACTACATTGTAACAGGCAATATTTTAGTATTTACTTCGCTACATGTATGTGTCAGCGATAGTTACTTTATAGATATATATTTGACATTTACATATGATCATTTTATTAGCATTGGATTTGTTGTACTGTAGATACAATTACCCAACAATATAGAAAATAGTATGATTAAGGTCTGCTTTAACAAACTACAACAACAAAAATCTGCTCACAATGCGTCATAATAATAAAATATATATCATATAACAACTAATGGCATTTTAACATTGTGAAAGGGCCCATTCTGCATAATGATACTTTTGCCTTTTGATATTTTTTTGTATATTTTTCTGATAATACTTAAGTAACATTTGAAATGCTTTATTTTTCTGTGTCTATAGTGTAGAATCCCTACTTTTAAATCACCCGAGTTCTTCTCCCACCACTACCTGTGAGGTTTCAGGTAACCACAGTGTAGATCAAAATCTGCTGCTTATTGTTTTTGTCGATCTGCAGACAGATGAGTTTGTTGCCAACCTTAGGTCGACTGACGGGAAACTAAAATAGGGCATGCTCTTATCATGTGGTATGCCACCCCACCAAAATAACAAGCCTAGGTTGACTAACATTTGACTTCCCTCTCTGCGTCGAGTGCCAATAGTAGCCTTCTCCTGCAGGCTGAGTGTTCATCCAAACGCACGCACATCTCTGACTCACTCAAGTTTTTTGTCCTAATTGTCTGTTTTGGATATTTGTACATGTCTTTCCCCACATGTTGTATGAACACCCTCTGTTGTATGTCTGATCATTAGTCTGTGTTGTTCTGGCCTCCTGTAGCTGTGGTGGCTCCTCTGCTGCAGCTGCAAAGCCGTTACTGAGTTTCTAAATATGTCATCTTTACATTTGTCTTTCACTTCCACACCTCAGGGGCCACACTATGGCAAATGTGTTTTCGATTGAGCACAGAACCTACAAAAATTAATTTAAAAAAATGACTCACTTACTTCACTTCTACTTTCTGAAGTTAAACTAACTTCTGTGGCAGTAGAAATGTTTTAATACAGTGACACTGCAGCAAGAGGTGGCTTCGATGTGTATCTGCTTTAAACATCTGCCCCTTATTCATAATTGTTTTGACATTTATTTTGATCAACCTGAACATTTGAGTATAAATGAGACTGGAGGTTGATTATTTGAAAAAAGACCTGGATCGAGCAGGATTCACAGAAGGGAAGACTTTCTTTTTTACCTTTTTGTATTTGTTTATATCTGTAGTGGTATTCAAGATTGAGTTGTGAGTGTGAGTCGGTTCAGTTTGAGAGCTTGTAGCATGCATGCTGAAAGAAGCCTGCAACAAACCCTTTGCCCTCTGCGTAAACCAGAGGACCAAGAACAGGGTTCTGCCTCTTCAGTTTCTGCGTCGCCACGTGACTTCCTCTCCACTTCTTGCACCCCGTTCGGCTGCAGCGGAGTCGCAGCTCTACCTTTTTTTTTTTTTATCTGACAACTTTTGTCATTGACAGCACGGTGACAGGAACTCTCACTCTGTGTATCGCTCCCTCAGCTTTACGTCCAGAGAAAGCTCCTCCTGAAGAAGAACAAGAAGATGTTGAGGCGAAGGACTTCCAATGCCTCAGAAAAGGAGCAGGTGCAGAAGAAGAAGGTGAGTTTCCATTTTTTTGTTTGTCTTAGAACGTTTAGAGTGAACATCCTCATATGTGAGCTTTTAAAAAAACAAACGTAAATATTATAGACTGCCATTGTGAAGAGGTGTTAATCACATATTTCAAAACACTTGCATTTCAACATCTAGCACAGCTGTCTTTGTGTGCACATCGTCTCAACACAGGATGTCTGCAAACCTTTGTGGTGAAGCTGAACAAAGACACACACACACACACACACACACACACACACACACAACATAAAGCTCAATCTTTATATTTTAAAATGTTTTAATTGTCTAAATACTGTGGCCCCAGTTGTTCTTTTGTAAAGTAAGGTTCCTCTATTCTGGCGGGGTGAATCATTGCTGCAGATGTAGTTTGAGTCATGTTAGGCTTTGTGGTTTCTGGTGTGTTGAGAGCGAGCCTCCTACGCTCAACACCTTGCAGTGCCCCTACTTTCCATCAACATCTACACTCCTGTGGTCCAACTCACGCCTCGTTACAACACATCTCTGTCTTTGTTCTCGGTAACTGTCTCTTCACACTCTTCTCCCTGGCCCTAATCCAGGCTGCAGAGCATCATTGAGCCACTGATCTACTCTCAGCCGTAATAGATCTGAAAGCTTTGTGGCTTTTCGGGCAGGAGAACTGCGGCAGGAAAAAGAGACATTTACCAGAAATGCTGGAAATAGCCTCATAATGATGGAGGGCATTCACAGTGGTGGTTTAATCTTCAGGTTAGACGCAGACAGACTGGATGTCTGCAGCGATTGGCTGCCAGCAGTTGCTCAAGCTTTGCCCTTTGTTTCCTGTGGTTTCAACTAAGAATTGAGAAGGATGAGCTGCGATAAAATCAAGCACAGAGACGAGTGATGGCATGGAAAATTAGACAAAGAGTTTCCACTAGAACTAAAGGAGTCTGAAGATTGCAAAATTGTTAAAAAGAGTAATAAAAAAAAGTTGGCTATTTTGGTGAAAAATAAGTCTTAATTTTAATCATTTAAGCAGCCTTTTCCACAAGTGACTCATCCTTTAAGTAATTGTTCAAGTATAAAGGCCTACAATTCCTTAATTATTAAGACGTTTTGAAAAAGAAATGTTGGGAGAAAATGATCAATGTTGAGATGTCAGTAAAGTGTGAGGGAAAATGTGTCACTATTTTCTGACTAAATTATTTCTCTTTTCATAAAAAAATAATAGTTGGCAGATTACCAAAATTGAAGAATTAACAGAGAGTGTATTCATGTAAAACCACTTGCCTTTACATAATAGCATTGAGTTTTTGTTTTAAAACCATTTTGCTTTGTGTCTTGCTGAGCTACAGTGCAGCATGACCCAGATTCATGGCTTTATCTTTAATAACTCTGGGAGAAACATGGGCCGTTGTTGCTTCTGAGAAACCCTAACCCACCCCCCAGATTCATTCTGTTCACACATTTGCAGAGATAAGAACATGTGTGCACAATGTGAGATCAGCATTATCAGTGTTACATTACAGTAAAAACAACCATGACAACCCTTTTTTTGGAAATGCCTTTTTAATTACACCTTTTGCTTTATGGTAAACATTTTATTGAGGGCCCTTTGCTCTAAGCTTTTTGTATCACGAGTTAAAAATAAATGCAATTCTCTGTCTGTTTCCAGCTCTCTCTGCAGAGGTCCAGCAGCTTCAAGGATTTTATAAAGCACAAACCCACCTCTCCTGTGGTGTCAGAGAGGGAGTTGGCCTTAGAAGAGAATGTAAGTTATACCAAACATCAGACACACTGTACTGTTTGTACGGTTTGGAAAAGTAGAAGTAGATATCTTTGAACTCTTTGTGTTTTAAGTTCCTAAAAGACAGATCCTTTATCACATTGTTCCTCATCAGGCCTGCTGGGACCATTATACCCAAAACCAAAATGAGGAGAGACTGAAAGGACGAGCAGAAGTTGTTATCAGTCGCTGTTACAGAAGTTTGAACTTCCTCACATGTGTGGGAATGTGTTTTTTTTTTATTCATAGAACTTAAATAACTTTACAGTAGTGTTCTGAGAACCCTGAGTGGAAGTTGGAGGATAAATAAGCATAGAAGTGTAGAAGAAGAGAGGAAGTCAAAAGACGAAGCATTGCACACAGCGCAGCAGCATGACAGCAGACAGGATGTCCGTGAGTTTCTCAAGCAGAGAGCCTGTGTGTCAGACAGACACGGCAAGCAAGCAGCTAACCAGGTGGTTTTACCCCAAGACAGGCTTTTTTTATTCAAATGTTATTACATCCCTCTGTCTCTGTGGCAGCTGTGTGTTTGTCAGTGTAGCTATTAAGTAGTAAATGAAGTTCTTATTCGAATAGTTGTGATTGATACATGTGTTTAAGTCTCTAAAAGTGAGTCTCTCCACAACTAATCATGCACCTCTTCAAATCTTGTGTAACCAGAGATGTACTTGATAAAGGTCATTCAGTACCAAAAAGCATTTAAGAAATGACTAATTGGCTAAAGGATCTTAGTCGACTAATCTACCAGGGAGGCTTAGTATTTGGAAAGCTTAACTCTCTTCACTTTTCACTGATGCTTACCTCAGCCACAACGTAGTCTCTATATGCATTACGTTAATGCACACAATGTTCATACTGCTTACTGCACATATTCTTATTTCATAGTTTATATTCTATAATTCATTACATTCTATTTCGCTGTAAATTACTGCTTTATTTTATTGCTATTTAACTATATTTTATTACGGTGTCCTTAAAGATTTTTAGTTTTATATTAGATTTCTTGTTTAATATTTTATGTCTGCACCACGACATCAAGTCAAATTCCTCGTATGTGTAAACTTACCTGGCAATAAACCTGTTTCTGATTCTGAAGAAAATCTAAACACAATTTAGTTTTGTGAGAGAAAGTCATGACCACAGCCCACAATCGAGGGTTAAGTTTGTCCCGAGAATCCGAGTGCGTAGTACTGTATTAAATATACATAAAGGCCTCTGTTACAGTTCACTGTTATGGACTTTTCTATCTTAAAATAAATCACTAGCTGCCGGTTCGAGGAAGCCACAGAAGGACGCTCAATGTTAAAAAGGGCTCTGTGTCATGCTCAAATGCTGGTAAGTGACCAAAGTGGTATTTATATGGAAGTTTTACTTAAGTCACACTGCACAGGAAGTTGCGAATATGCTTCAGCGTTAGAAGCTAATATTTTTCGCCTTTTTTATTTGATAGAAAGTGAACATAAGGTGGATAGTAATTTCAGGGATTTGTGACAGAGCCTTAATGCAGCTATATTTCTGAGCGAATCAATGATCTTTTAATCTAACCGACCATCTGCGTTCTTTTCCTTGGCAAAATGGAGGGGACTCGACCTCTGTGTCCTCTTAGTCAATGGTCCTCACACGATGCATTTACTGTGACTGTCCCAAAATGAAAATACTTAAAACATAATTAGTTCTCATTTCTGAGTCCATAGTGTTTGTCTATAGGCAGAGTTATGTCTGGTATCGCTCTCAGAAACTTAGCAGAAATAGTGTGTGTGTCTTTGTGGGTATCTCTGCAGTCTGTGTGAATGCAAACCCCATTACCACAAAATCTCAATGTTTTCTAGTTTGTGAGAAGTGAATTTGTGACGGTGACACCACTGTGAGGATTAACATTATTAATGTCATATTTCGGGCTTTTTTTTTTAAAACCTCAATTGACCTCATTCTAATATAGTCGTGCCACATCTAATTTCCAAACAGCTGATTGATTTTCTCACTCTTCTCAGGGGGCAGAGTGCGCCACAGTCGAGGAAGCAGTGAAGAGTGGCAGCAAACTGGGAAAGAAATGGCGAAAAGTCATCTCACGCACCATGACCCGCAAAACATCCAAGATGGTGCAGAAGGCTCTGGCTGAGGAGGGGGTGAGATCCTGTTTACTGTTACACTTCAGCTAAAGTTACATGATCACTGTATCTAACAGTATCGTTATCATTTCAAACTTTGAAATCGTATCTTTAATATATAAAACCTCACATCTTTTCGTTCAGCTGTTGTTACAAAAAGATTGGAACTGTCTCCATCTAGTGGACAAATGTATGTACTGTGGTTTACAAAAGAAGCCGAATGAGTGCTTTTGTAGTCGTTGAAAGTACATTTATCCAAGTGTTGTATTAAAGTTTATACAAGTGCCTTGAATTTTAACGACACTTAACATTTCCACTTCTACAATATAGAGGTAATGATTGTAATCGTTGTACTCCAATTCATTTATCTGAAGGCCTTATTTTTTTTCACACAAGAAATATGATGGCTATATGACGCACTGTTATTTACCAACAAATAAAAATTGGCTCCACCCTGACAGATTAAAACAGTTACATTTATGACACTTTAAGCATTGTTTGTATTTTGACTAGTCTAATAGGTTTTACTACATTTCTCAGTTTCAGTTGTAACAATAATTCCTAAGGAAAACGTTATCATTATGGGACCTTTTTAGTTTAAGTTCAACATGATTAACTCAGTGAACTGAAGGACAATGGTGTCTCTGCAGGATGAGAGTGGAGAGGAGCTGTCTCCGGTCTCCTCTGATTGGCTGCCTGATCTGCTGGCAGGACAGAGGACGTCTGTGTGCTCCACCGGGTCGGAGGACGCCACGCCGGCCCACTTCAGCCGCCAGCTGTCAGGCAGTGAGTGCACATCTGTATCTGATATCCAGAGGGTTCTCACTGTGAGGGAGAGTAGAAGATGTTTCCACAATGAGCCTGAGAATCATCACATTTTAAAGTTTTCTTCAGTATCAATTAAATAAACTAGTAGTGTTTGTTGTGTCCTTAGTTACGTTGCAATAAAAAAAATCTCACTCTAAACGAACAAAAGAAACTGAATGACATAAAAATGGATTGGATGGGAGAGAAATTAGAAAATTAAGAGTAAGAAGGAATATGCTCTTACAATATATATTCATGTATTGCACATTAATGGGAAACTTCTGCTTACATACAAGTAAAGTCTACAATTATACTCATTTAACTTTTCCTTTGTCTACATCCCCTTATGGGAAATGTAGTTCCAAAAGCCTCGATCATCATGACCACTGAATAGAAGTAAAAAAAATAATAAGCAGGAGAAAAGCCCTTCATAGGCAGAATTGTATTGACTCAATAAGAGTTCAGTGTCAGGCTATTCATGGCAGTTTGAAAATCGGGGAAAAACTCCTCACCTGAAGCATCTGAATGCTGAGTCTCTTCCTCTGTGTCCTCAGGCAGCGACAGACAGAGCCTGGACAGCGGGTACTGCCAGAGGGACAGCATGCGGCTGGAGGAGAGCTCGTACTCCGGACCCTTCTGTGGCCGCGCTCTGGTGCACACAGACTTCATCCCCAGCCCCTACGACGTGGAGTCGCTCAAACTGCAGGTGAGTCTCAGGGGGGGCCTTCCTCTCCCCCTCTCAAGATTCAAAGGTTTAATTGTCATATGCACAAAGCTACAGTGTAGAAATGGCAATGCAATTCTTCTGACCTGAGCTCCTCCAACAACATATATAATAAAATACAATATAGAAAGTAGTGCAAAAAGTCATACATGTCAATAGAATATAGGATACATACAGAAGAACAGAATATGAAATTAAATCATGTAAATTAAGACAAAATTAAATACGGTTTATTGCGGTGATAACTATTTATATAAATAAGTATATTGCAAGATGACAAACAGGAATGTTTATCGGGCAGATAAACCGAGCAGACGGGTTGTTTCTCTGATATTTTCGAAGTGTTTGAACCCCACATTACTGACTGTCTGTTTCACAAGATAAGACCATTTTAGTAGGGATTGTGTTTTCAGAGACTCTTTGATCCAGACAATCTCTATATCTCCTTTGGTAAAGTCCAAAGGTAAAAGAAAATTCAAAAGTGATCGACGCAAACATTTAGAAAGTTCACAACAAGGAAACTATTCTGCTTCAATCCATATTTATTAGCCTTTCGAAACAACTGTTGGCTTGATGCACACAAACGGAGACAGGCTCAATAACAGGGCGGAAATAAGACGTCTAATGGCACCATCAAATGCATTTATACAACCACAATAACAAATAAATCGTTTTTTGCCTAGGCTGATGAAGTCATAAAATATGAAAGATATTTGAAAGCCTTAATAGAAGCTTTGAACGAAAAAAAGTCATTCAATAAAACCCTCATATTTTTAAAGACTTAACAAACAACCGGACAGATGATGCTCTCAAGCTTTTCTTTTGTCCATCCTTTTTTTTCGGTGTCCTTCATCCTGCTGTCCTCATCATGACTCATGGTGCTGATGCGTCACCTCTCTCTTATAGAAAGGCGACATCATCCACATCATCGAGAAGCCTCCTGTGGGGACGTGGACCGGGAAGCTCAACAACAAAATTGGGTCTTTCAAGTTCATCTACGTCAACCTGCTGCCCGACGAGAGCCCCCCGGCACGCAGGAGACGCTGCAGCAGCAAGAACCGGCTTTCCAAATCCAAACCCAAATCCCTGGAGGAGGTTCTGGACAGCATCGGCCTCACGGTAAGAGTCTCACTGCGACACCACTGCAGGAAGAACATGAATACATATCTGTCTAAACGCTGCTGTTGGTGTTTCAGGAGCTGAGCTCTCTGCTGTCCATGCACGGCTTCCAGAGCCTCGAGGACTTTGCAGGGCTGAAGCAGTCTCACCTGAACGAGCTGAACATCACGGACCCGGACGCTCGCTCCAAGATCCTGAGCGCCTCTGAGCTGCTGAGAGACTGTAAGGGCAAACACTGTAATCTGCAAAAATATTTAAAAATACACCTCTGATCCAGAAGCTGAGAGAAATATCCCACTAATGATCATTTCAGAGTCCACTCGGATATCACAGAAAATTGGGTCTTTGGGGGATTCTTGATGCTTCCTTCACCTTTTTCTGCCTCCCCTGCATAATGAGCTTCATTTTATGTCTCCGTTGCACAGCGTCTCACTCAGTTTAATTAATGCACAGTCGCTTGTCCCATCATACTGTGTGTGTGCTCCAGCAGATCCATCACTAATGATCTGAACACCGGTTTACAGCTATTTGTTGAAAAGACTTTAAGGATTAGCTTTACAATTAGCTGCAGCGAGTTCATTAGTAAAGAACATTACAGCAACAAGGCAATTCAAAGTGCTTTACATAAACATCAACGTAAACAAATACATAAGGAACGCATTATGACAGGAGATTTCAATGCTTTTAAAATGAGTAATTAAAGCTTCTAGAGAACAGGAAATTAAATCAAAATAAGAAAATATCATACAATACCATAAGACAAGTCTATTACTAAAAAAAATGACAATCCATTGTTAGAAAATAATGATAGTTTGATCGGTAAGCCAAAAACACTGAAACCTGTTTAGCTGGTTGTAGCCACTACCAGATGTCAAGAAGTAGGAAAACATGGCATCATAAAAATGGGCATTGAATACACTCCTCTTATTAGGAAAATCCCACAAAGATGTTAATTAATGTACATATATGGAATAACAACCATACAAGAAAAGACTTGAATTCGACGTAAAAGCCAAAAACATCCCACATAACGCTAATTAAGCGGTCTGTGCCTTTGTGTTTATTCTCAGCTCATTCAACAAGAATCTAAAGTTCCTCTCTGAAGCTGAATAAGATGGAAGAGCTCAGACTCCAGTAGATTGTATTTCAGTATTTAAATCTGATTGTTTGCCCTGTGTAGCTGACGACGAGTCCGAGCCTGAGGAGGAAGAGGAGGAGGCCAAGGAGCCGAGGGACTCTGGCTGCTTCGAGAGCTCCGAGAACCTGGAGAACGTACGAGAGGAGCCGAAGACCGATGAGGAGCAGGAGGAGCGAGCTTCAGAGGGGCAGAGAGGTGAGGAGGAAGAGGAGCAGCTGGAGGAAGAGGAGCAGCTGGAGGAAGAAGGGCAGCTGGACGCTCTGCAGGAGCAGCTGCAGGAGCTGACGGTGGACGAGAAATCTTGAGGAGTGACGGAGAAATACTTTGTAAATCTGATTCTCTGGACTTTGTGGAGCGAGGTGTGATGACGTTAAAAATGTCCCTTCATACAGAGGGGACAGCTGAGGAACACAGTGTAAGGTTCAAATACTGCAGGAAATGAGGGTCGCCGTTTAGTGGAAGAAGCCGCACAGCTTCTATTCGTACGCTGTATAATGAACATGCTTCCTCCTGAGGGTAATGTCTCATTGTCATGTACAAATTAAGCCTTTTCAGGTTGTGTTTGTCTTCATTTTTACAATGTCATTCTTTATTGTAGTGGTGAATGCTCATACACACATGAATGTAAAATATATTCAGATGTTTTTACATGTAACTTGAGTTTTATTGTAACTTGCAGTAGTTTGCTTTTAAATGTGTATCGAGGTTCTTTCACTGATTTATGTTGCATTACGAGGAGGTTGTGAACAGTTGCTGTAAATACTTTTGAATAAAACTGTACTGAGAAGTTATTGTTGAGTAGCGAGCACAAACTCAGTTTTCAGAGCTCTCGACTACATAAAACAGATATGTCTTTAAAAAAGATGTGTACTTAAGTCATTAAATTATATTATCCATAGACTATATAGTGTTTCATGGAAGAATATCTTTAAAAAAGCATGTCGTAAAAAATGAAGTATGTCCTGTTTAGAAAAATATCAAAAATGAATAGTTTTGCATGCCCTAAAATAAGTAAATAAAAACAATCATAGCTTATCTAATATCTTAAAGGGGACCTATCATGCAAAATGCACTTTTTTATGTCTTTTATACATATCCGTCTAAATGTGTCCCCGGTGTGTCGGGGAACTCACACAGCGTAAAAATAAAACCCTCTTTTCCTCCGTACCCAAATCTCTAAAAACGGGGCTACAACGGAGCTGATCCAGATTTGCGTCCGATATGACGTAATATCGGAAATGTAGGCTTTACACCCACAGCCCTGTCAGAAACATTGCTATCAGAAACAATGCCCGACTGTTTTGGACCTAATATGGTCGGTGTTTACATTAGCATCGCTGACACTCAGAGCTAACCTGTGCTGGAGAGCATGTGTGTGAAGAAGCAGGAAGTAAAAAGGAACTCACCTTGTGGTATAACCGGCAAGAGAGAAAGCCTTTGAGCTCCATACTGTTTCAGAAATAATCTTTGATAATCCACGATATGGCATTTCATCACAGCAATATCTTCCGGTAAAATCTCCCGCATGAGCTCAGCCCCCTCCATTTTATTTTGTTGCAATTTTTCTTTTTTTAAAAGCTTTATTCCCAAATGCAGCACTTTTGAAACAGGAAGTGAAATAGAGGGATATGAGTCATGGCTAGAATGGGTGATCTGTTTGGTATTTTGAGCAAAACACTTCATAGACATGTTTTTTATATATTTTTATATATCTGAGACCTATGCTATTGCCTAAAAATAGCATGATAGGTGACTTTTAAATTAGAATACATTGTCATTAAAGAAATCTTACTAATGTTGGTTATACAAAATATAATTTACACATTTAAAAAAACTCAAAGCATGTCTTTAAAACTCAGTAAAGAGAAAGTTATTGTACTGTATGTCATACAAATTTGTTTTAAGAAAGATAGTTTAAAATCCTAGAATTGTATGTCCAATACGTTTTAAGTAATTTCATACTATGTCATGAAAAGTCTTAAATCTTAGTACAGTAATACACAACAATATCAATAATAGAAAACATGTTTGAACAAAGTTGGCATACTCTACGTTTAGTCTTCTGATACAGAACTTTAACATCTATCTGCTTAATGAAATGTGGGGGGAAATAAAGTACATCCATACTATTTAATTTATTACCTGGTAGTTTGGAAGACATTACAGTTAAACAAAGGACCTGTATTATCGGATGATCTGTAAAACATTGTCACCCTTACATTTGTTGTTGGTTTACTAAGAGTAATAGAGAACGCAACGATCACAAACATGCTGCAGACTTTGTGGAAGTGAAGACACTGAAACCATCCTATTTAGAGATGTAAAAACAATCCTCTGCTCTTTGCTCTGATGTGTGAATCTCTGCATGTTACTCCTTACACAGCAACAATATCATGGCAGTACATATGAGTGTTGTGTGCCAGGAAGACAGAGGTAACATCTGATATATGGAAAGAGCAGCAGAGTAAACATTGTACTTTTACAAAAGTGATTAATTCATTCATAAAAGCTCACTTGTTTTCAAATGATTGTATACTGTAGTGGGCATAGGAATAATAAGTAGTCTGACCTTTACTGAAGTAAAAATACTAATACTACATTTCAAAATACTTCCGACCGCCTATTGAAAACATGGAAATAACACTAACACAGAAAAACAAACCGCATTTTCAACTTCATTTTCAAAGTTAATGCACATTCTTTTCGACGGGATTCTTCTTTCACAGAGAGATTAATGGTTTGATAAATAACCAATAATAATAATACTTCTGTAATTAAAGGTGTTCCCTTTCCTATAATGTGTAATAAAGGTTTTTGTAAATGGTCTGCAAAGACTGAAATATGTGACACTCGCTAGTGCTCCAACACATTGTAGGCTAAGGGGCGGGACATCTCTAAGGGGTTGACCAATCACAACGGAGCTGCCCAGCTAACCAATCAGAGCAGACTGGGCTCTGGTTTAGACAGAGGGTGAGAAGAGGTGCTGCAGCACAGGCAGTATGAGAAAAATAAAGAGCTTTTTGAACATTAAAGTATGGAGACATGACAGTATGTACACTAAATACAAATATGCAAGTGAAAATGAGCATGATAGGGCCCCTTTAACTAGTTTAGCTAGTTCATTAGCTTGTCAACCATTAAGTGTACAGAGAGTTAATATTATTGTAATTTCAACCATTAACATGTTGCTGGTTTTACAATGAACTGTCTGTGTATTTTAAGTCTAATAATAATCAAAAAGGTGTGTGTCCAAGTGTCTCCTGTGAACATGTTCTGTTGTTGCTCTTGCTAAATGCAGCACAAATCTGTATTTAATTGTTTTGTTTCCCTTCATTTGCATTGCGCCCTCTAGAACTCTGCATAAGAGTAAAAAAAAACATATTTTAAAAGACAAATAATAATAAGACAATATTGTTTATTTACCGGACACATTGATCATGTAAAAAGAAGTGAATTAAATTGAATGAAACACATATAGTCACAGTGCTGATACTTAACAAAGTGAACATAAATAAAGAGTATCATTGATGGTATATTACTGTTTCTGTATACATCATGTAATAGATTGATCAGAGCATTCAGATCTGACCGTCATGGCATTTTAACACAAGAATCATACGTACAGGAGCTCAGCTTGAGCCAAAAAATCATACTTCATCTGTCCCTTTTAAAGTCTCCCGTCTCTTCTTTCATCGAATATCAATCACTTACATTCTTGCTTCTCGGTGACAGCAAATCAATGAAATACACCAAACTGTCTTCAAATACTTTCCACAAAGAAAGATCAGCCGCTAAATTCAGCTTTAAAAACTAGTCTCAAACCTTCTTATTCAAAAGTTTTCCCAACAAATACTCAGCTGTTTTTTTTGTTATACTTCACAGAAACAATACTGTCACACACTTTACAGCTTCTTCCAGCGGGGGTGAGTCTGTCACCTCTCCTTTTTTCATCCTAATGTAGAGATTAATGTGGAGCTAAAACTGTTCGTCAATTTATCGAGAGGAAATTAATTGCACAATTTTTTTTGCTGGAATTGTGCAAGTTCCAGCTTTTTGAAATATAAATATTTTCAGATTTTCTGAAAGTTCATTGATTTTCGGAGGGTTTCTGAATAACTGGTTGGACAAAATTAAATACTTCAATATGTCAACCGAATATGTTTTGGACAAAGGGTTCACCGGTAATCAAGAAACTCATCCACAGATTAAACAAGAATGAAGAATATTGGCCAAGATTAATCTTTATCATCCATTATTACGGTACAATATAAATAATCAAACGTTTCCACTCTTTGTTTGTCAGATTTTTTGATCTTCAGGAGAAACTGTGACTTAGTAATAAATAATCTCAGGCAGATTTCTGATACAATGCTGTTGACAAACTAGAACTTCTACACAGGTAAATTTCACAAACACTAGCTCTGTCTTGCATACAACACAATAACTATTACAAACCCTCGCTATCAGCTAACATCATTTAAATACTAAGAATAACTCTTCCTCTTTCCTCGGTGTGGATGCTGTCCCCCTCGGGCGACCTGTGACCAAAACAAATAAACTCTGCCGCCATTTTGAAGTCTGAAATACACAGAAGTGTGAAGAGAAAGGACGTCTTTGCCTCAGCTCTTTCTGCTTTAATGATGCGGCCACAGACGGCTACAGTGGAGACCTCGGCTTTAGGTGCACTGTCACAGCAAGGAGGCGAGGAGAAGGAGAAGTGTTAAATATGTAGTAACAGGAAGAGAGAGGAGGAGGAGGAAGATCAGCAGGAGGAGGCGCTGGAGCTCAAAGGCAGCGGGAATAACACCGGCTGCACTTAAACGCTAAAAAAAACAACAACCTTGCTTTAGTCTCTCCTCCTATCCAATCAGCTGACATCTTTACCTTGCAGAAATATGTACAATTCAACACGGCTTCACTACCTTTTTGCTTTACAATGTCTAATTCAGTGGTTCTCAACCTTTTTAGCATGTCCATAAATCAACCAGCAGTTCAAACAGAGCGCTTATTTTCCTTTTAGGATTTATTTTTTGTGATTTTCCAGCTAAAAACCCTTTGAGAAAATGTACTTCGTTTACGGTCTGTTCAAAATGTCATCGCTTCATTATTTTATCCTAATAAACATTTGTGTAAATTGTGGACCTTTGTGTTAAATTTGATGTTCTACCTTTAGACAGAGTCAGACTAGCCGTTTCCCTTTGTTTCCAGTCGTTTTGCTAAAGCTAAGCTAACTGTCTATTAGCTGTCGCTTCATATTTACTGTACATATGTTGTAGTGATATAAATATTTTCATCCAACTCTTCAGGAAAGTGAATAAACTACTTCCCAAATAGTCAAATGATACCTTAATCCCACTCATTCCTCATGTTATGACCCCATTTTTCTTACCCTCCAGGTTGGGAACCGCTGAACACTTAATAGATGTTAAGTGTTCAGTGGTTAGAAGAATAAACGTTGGCATTTGTCTATCAGTGGCATGAACGGATGTATCTGTTGGTCGACCTCAGTTGCACTTGTTGGTGCGTCTGTTATGATAAGGCACTGTTACTACTAGTGTCTACTATCATCAGAAGTCAGACCTTTCCTCTCACACAGTGGGACTGAGCGTCTCCTGGATAAAAGACTTCACGTTAAGCAACTTCAGAGCACCGATGTCACACTACATCCTGGATTTATAAAAATGGAAGGACAGGCGTTGGTCTGGATCTCTTAAAAAAAAGTAATGCATGTAAGTTATAACAGTACTGAATGCAGCAGTATCATAAAACAAGGTAGATTGGACTTGCCTGGAAGGAGCCTTTAATCTGTCAGCTAAGGATCGTCCTCCTGGACTCCTGCCGTTAACCCTTCTCTTCAAAAAGCTGCACGTCCAGCCTCTGTATGTTTG
>NW_011342901.1:0-643 GCF_000735185.1 Notothenia coriiceps | reverse complement strand
TTCTTCAGCAATTTAACTGGCTGCCTGTCAAATACCATATAGAATAGATTATAAGATTCTGCTACTCACCGTTAAGGCTATCCACAACCTCACTCCTCCATACCTTTCCGACCTCCAGCACATCAACAAACCCAGCCGCAATCTCAGATCTTCTGCAATCTCAGATCTTCTGCTTTCATCCACCACACTGCACCACCTTTCCGCTTAACCACCATGGGGTCCAGAGCCTTCAGCCGCTTTGCAACCCGCCTCTGGAACTCCCTCCCACCTGACATCCGGAATACTGACTCTCTCTCCATTTTCAAATCACGCCTCAAAACATATATTTTCACACTGGCATATCCACCCTGATCACACACGTCCTCCGTTTTTCAGTTTTTATTGTTTGATTATATTGTCTTGTTTTTGTACTTTTGTTTTTGTTTTGTGTATGGCGTCCTTGAGAGCGTTGAAAGGCGCCTTTATAAATAAAATGGATTATTATTATTATTATTAGAGCCAGCTTCCACCCACTTACAAGCCCAATGTTCATATGTGCGTAGTAGTCAACATAGAGAAGTAAAAATATGTGCATAAACACCAATTCTTGTCTGAAGAAGTAAATAATTATTCATGATTTTTTGGAACCCTATCAGGTCACCCC
>NW_011342900.1:0-1526 GCF_000735185.1 Notothenia coriiceps | reverse complement strand
ATCCCAGGAATAATACATTCATTTGTGAGCGATTGGGAGGATTTAACGCCACTCACATCCAAACAAGACGGGAGTGAAATGGATGCCACCATGTCTGTGAGTGTCGGGGGAGAGGGAAAATAAAGTGATTATTTCACAGTCAATGAAACACATATCACAAGTTCCATTCAAGTGTTTATTTGGTGTGACATCTCATTTAAAAAGGTGTTTTTAATCATCATATTTAAAAAAAATATATGAAATTTGTCAAATGGAAAAGCTTGATTTGTAAGCTTTTGTAATTACAGCCGGCTCCTAACACTGAGATTTATTAAAAAGTAAGGCCCGATAAAACTGGAGACTGGCATATGCGTCACTTAAAATGTTGAAAATGTTTTGAAAATAGCATGCACAATGAATTGTACACTTTGAGAAGTGTATTATTTGAGAAGTAAATTTATTTGCACAAGAGAACATGTACAATCTTAAGGAAGGTTCACACTTTTTGGGTGTATTTCTGGTAACCAAAATGGTGCAATTTGGACCTGCGACACGTTTAATATCAGTATGTATTGAATAGAGAACAGTAAAGCAATTGCTGCTCCGGCTTTGCATCAGTGTAGCATAGTTACTGCACTAGGGGTCAAAACTAATATTGTAAGCATACAGTATGTATTTATGTATATATGTATGTATTGTTTGCAGGGGGCGCTAAGTGGTTTTTAAATTTGAAAAAAGTATCCCCACTTTTTCGAACAAAGTGACACCAATGGAGACTGGCGTGGTGTTTCTAACATGTCCACAATATAGCTTTACTTTCATATTCAAGTTGTGATTAAAAAATAACGGGTAAGATAATATCTGTGAGTATTATCTTATAGCCATTGTTACTTTTTTCTCATCTCTAATTAAAGAAAGTTAAAAGTACCCCATGGTTTGACACGATGCACATTCATAATGTTTTGTGGTCTTCCGCTAATTGACATTCAGAGCTCAAATTCTCAATCACCTTTCACTAATTCATCCCCCCTGTTGTTGTCAAATATAATGAAGCACAAGTATTATGAAATAGCGTTTCATAAAAATGTTCGTGCTTATAGACATACAGCAAAAAAAATGATTAAATCTTATGGGCTCAGAACAGTCTCATAATACACACATGCACACAGAAGGATTCACACTTGTATTTCATGATCCGCAAAAGGATTCACATNAACAATAATAATAATAATAATAATAACAGCAATAATAATTGGGAGGGGGGGCGCGGCTGTTCTTATGTTCTCTGAGGGGAGGCTCACCTACCCACACTTTGAAAACCCCTGGTCTAGAATGATAGTTGGCATTTAATTCCCATTCTATTTAGAAAGTGTGGGTAGGTGAGCCTCCCCTCAGAGAACATAAGAACAGCCGCGCCCCCCCTCCCAATTATTATTGCTGTTATTATTATTATTATTATTATTGTTGCTATAATGCAGGGGTATTCAATTGCATTTCAAAGAGGTCCAGTAAGAGAAAATGTAATTAAATGCTCTGTTTTCGCTGTC
>NW_011342899.1:0-982 GCF_000735185.1 Notothenia coriiceps | reverse complement strand
GACCGATCATGTGTGTGGAATGGATGTAGTGCTGGTATTTGATCCTGTGTGTCTGTGTGTGTGGTTAAGTGTGTGTGTGTGTGTGTGTGTGTGTGTGTGTGTGTGTGTGTGTGTGTGTGTGTGTTCATGGTTTCTAAAGGAAGTGATCCAAGAGGCCCTCATTGTGACATTTCATAGTCAAAGAAGAAACGTAGCGTCATATTCAGAGGAAACAGAGACACTAAATTGTAGTTAAAGATAATACAATATACATTAAATCGAAAACCACTAAATATACATTTTAGCTGACCTGTTTAAACACTCCAGTTGGAAACTCCTTTTGTGTTGAGGAAGTTCTTTACCAGCTTAAAAACTGGCATTATTAACCTGGAAACTGCCTTTTTTTAAATCACAACTATCCTCACTCATTAAAAGATATTTACATAATTCTATTCATTTCATACAATCAAAGAGTTTGTAGAGTTAGGAATAGCTTTTAAATACAGATGCACAGCTTTGCTAACAAACCCAAAGTGGAACAAAGTCCACAATAACAGGAAATAAATGATAGATTATGAGCAAGAATGGGTTACTTCAGGAAGCTTTGGTACTCAGCTGATAAAGTGAAGACATCTCGGTACAAATTGCTAGCAGCAACACACATTTGTACTTATATGTTTGTGCAATTAGTTTATTAATAGAAATGTTTGTGTTGACTTTCACTTTAAGGTACGTCAGGTAGATATTTGGTAGAGCTGGCGTGCCCTCGTTTCCCTCCTTTGTGTTGCTGCAGGAGAAACAGGTTGTGGTTTCATATCACAAACACCATCTCTGAGCTAAACATTTCTCTGCATTTCACAGCGCTGGTTTCAGTCATTCTTTAGAAAAGTAAAGGTAGCGTTTGGATCGAGTAAATGTTAGGAAACTCTTGGGGAAAAAGGGACATTTTAGATGAAAAAAATTCTAAAAAGGTGAACTGTTATTCGTTCATAAGATATTAAAG
>NW_011342898.1:0-1560 GCF_000735185.1 Notothenia coriiceps | reverse complement strand
AGGGGGGGGGGGGATTGAAATGGGGACACCGTGATTTCCTCGGTGTCCCGCCCACAGCCCTAGTTCTTGCACCGCCCCCCCTCCGGGAACACCAAGGCGGGGAACCGAGCCCGCTTCCTTCCACTCACATTGTAAACACTGCACACATTTACATGTCCAGCCTCTGCACTCACATTGTGAGCGTAAACGTTGACTAATATCATGGGGTTTTCTTTTGTTTTAGAATTGTATCACACATTTTTTCAAAATGTAGCATGGCCTGACCCAAAGTAATGTCTTCCTGAACTTTTGATACCTAATGAATGAGCGATTTTGATAGTCCCTTTAGTCTCCAGGCTTAACATCAAAGGTGAACAGGCTAAACACTCGTCTCACCTGACAAAATAATTAATTTTTTTAATTACCACAATTTTACAAGACCGTGATCTACTGTGCTTTGTTTCAAATGTAATTATTCAAACCAATTTCATCCATTTGCCAGGGGTAGTCTTGCACATTAGATAGATAGATAGATAGATAGACTTTCTGAGGGGATGTTTTGGGTCATCTTCCCAACACTTTCATCCTTATTTATTCTGGCAAGTTGGCTGTAAGAGTACATTCCTCTTTACACGATGAGCCTGAGGGAGTTTCATCCCCACTTTCTCTTCCATTAAAAACTACACACTCCTGAATTAGTTTTCTGCTTCCCTGCCTTTGTGTTAATTGCCGAGTCTCAACGGTACATTTTCCATATTTGCTCTGTAGGCAGCAGCTAAGATTAGATAAGTGTGTATTTGCAAGTGCATGATCCGATGTAGTTTTCTGCTCAGCAGCATGTTTGTGCACATCAATGTGCGTGCTTCTGTGTGAGTCATAATGTGTGTGTAGAAATGTCTGATTATATTTGCGCATTTTGTTTGCCCAGCCTGTATCTCGGATTAATTTCCTGTGGTATACTGGAGCTGATGCTATCTGCCTCTTATCAGCGTTGTGCTTTCCAGTGTCTGAACCATATTATGTGTCTTATCGCTGATAGGACTGGTGACACAGAGTAATGCAGAACAGTCACTCCAAAGAGCCAAAACCTGTATCTTGACTAGACATCTTCTGCCTATTTTCTCCCAAATGTAATTGGACCACTCACTTTATTGAAATATCTAATTTGCAAGCTTTTCCGGATAAGTGTTTTTTGTGAAAGAAATCGTAATTATTCAAATCTTTGTTTTTTTAATTCCTTTTGAAATGTCTACATATTACACAAGTCCTGTTGAAATAACTTCTAATTAGACCCTCCAGAAAAACGCGATCCTGCGATCGCAGAATTTACCGCATAATCAGCAAAATGGCGCAGATTTTTAAAAGGCCGCATAATTATCAAAAGGCCGCATAATCCCCGCATTTTTCCACACAAAGTTGAGAGAAAAAAAAAGTTAACTAGTCTTGACGTGAAGTAGTGATGATGATGATGACGCGACGTCATCAGCTCGCGCATCACAGAAGGTAAACAACACCGTAGAGTAGAACGTGTGGAACTCACATGACGAACATTTCTGCTAAAAACCGGGCAAAGCAGAAATG
>NW_011342897.1:0-1346 GCF_000735185.1 Notothenia coriiceps | reverse complement strand
GCTATTTAGCCAAGATCAAAGATTGTTATTTTCTTCTTGAAAAATACTTGGTTATAATAATGCAGCTGGTGTTGTTGATATCCTGTCAGTGTTGTCTTTAATCAGTCAAAGAAAAGTCACATTGCAGTCCGTTTTAATATTATTGGATCACAGTAACTGCTTGAAAAAAAAGCTTTTATTGTGTATCCTCTACGGCGCATCATTTAATTAATACCGAGTGCAGACGTTGGTTTATTCCATAGTATGTCAATCCTTGTTAAGCTATAAATAACCACATTTGTTCTCAATTCAATCAAAAATCAATAAGTGGCAGTTGTCATTTTGACCAGCAAAATTAAAGGTTCCAAACAAAACTTCCTTAAAGCATTTGAAAATTAAACTCATATTTAAAAGAAATACATATAAAATGTAAACAGTAGATACATTATGATACATTTTCAAAAGCAGCAACCGTCTGTCTGTGTCTTACCTCATAATGACCATTATATTAAACTACCAGTGTGCAAATAGATGTGAAACAGAAATTCAAGAAGTTACAGTGTAAAGGGCCGACTGTGCTTTTTAATCCTTCCCCTCATTCACGTGGCCATTAGTTCTATCTGCTGAAAGCCTCTGGTGGCTGGTAATCCTGAGAGTTGGTTAGAAATTGAGTTAATCTTTTTCCTGTAATTGACTGTAAAAAGACAACTGTTGAGACTGTGGCTTTGAGGGAACGTAGTGGGAAAGTCTATGTGGGTTGCATCTTTTCTCTACATATTTTAGTGTTTTAATCTGGGTTGAAAAATTGAATATATGTATGGGAGCGTCCTTCTCAGCCTTGTCTCACAAATACTCAAATGTACCACAGTCTTTTAACACCACATTAAATGGTGGTGGCCGACAGGTGCAAACTCGCCACAACAGTTAAAAACTTTTTCCATTAGGAGAAACGTGCTGCAAAAGAAACATCTTCACCAACTTGACGAAACATGCGCAGAGTTTACTAAATACGCTGGGTGAAGGAAACGCTGTGAATACAAAACGCTGCAAGAAGCTCAAAACACAACAGAACTAGGGGACACTTAAAGAGCAACTTCCAGGTTAAAGACACCTGTGAATAAATGTGTAGGAAAATGATGAATACACTAGATTTTCAAAAATATATACAGAAATATACACTACAGTGACATCTGGCGTCGTTTTTGTAAGAAATGTTCACTTCCGCATAAAAAAACCTCGGCACGTGACCTCCCGCGTGTGACGTAACACGGGGGACACAAGGGGGAGAGCGGCAGGTGTAACGTATTAATAAACATGGATCCCAATGCTAGTTTCGACACAGAAGACACAGAAGAAGTTGAACATGA
>NW_011342896.1:0-2321 GCF_000735185.1 Notothenia coriiceps | reverse complement strand
TGTGTGTGTGTGTGTGTGTGTGTGTGTGTGTGTGTGTGTGTGTGCACGTGTGTGTGTGTGCTCACCATACTGGTGTGTGGAGGTAACATGACACATCCAGCTGTGTGTGGAGTAATGGCAGCAGATGCTCCTGTTCATTAATTACACACACTCACCTCTCACACACACATGCACGCACGCACGCACGCACACACACACACACACACACACACACACACACACACACACACACACACACACACACACACACACACACACACACACACACACACACACACACACACACACAACACACACACACACACACACACACACACACACACACACACACACACACACACACACACACACACACACACACACACACACACACACACACACACACACACACACACACACACACACACACACACACACACACACACCTCACATTAACACACCGGGCTACAGTCTTTCCACGACACACAGTTAAGGAAGTAGAAACCAGGCTGCTGTTGGAGGAGTGATTTTGTTTTGCATTTCATTCTCAGTGAAGTCCTGAATGTTATGATGAAGTTTTAACACGGTTTCACGAAATGTAATTCTATGCTTGGCCCTCGTGTTCGGTATATTGCAGTTTGTTCTAAGGTCAACGGCTCAAACATCTTATTAGGTGTCATTGTTACACTTTATTTCATGTAATAACAAAGTGGATTTGAGGAATTAAGTGTTAACTTACTGGGAATACATATTTAAATATAGCAGGAAAATCAATTGATACACCTTTGCCTAAAATGCAAGTTAATCAGTTAATAGTTCCAACTGTTTTTAATGAGCGTTTTAAAGTGTATAAATGTGTGTTTCATTTGCACCATTTCTTGATGTTTTTAATGATTTTTGTAAAACCATTTGAAGTGCCTTGTTGTTGAAAGTTCCTGTATAAATAAACTAGCCTTAGGGGACGGTTTTCAGTCATTTTAAGTCATAAAGCTCAAAGTCACAAGTTTTAAAATCGGGGTGCAAGTTTTTTTTTTATTTCTCAGTTTGAAATGAAAGTCAACATACTTGTGACTGGAGTATAAACATCTGATTCATTGACTTCAGACGATACATTAGGTTGAATTTCACAGCCTCCAGATCAACATTTCCCCCCTAGCAGAGGTCAAAACCACTAGTTTGTATTCTTGCAGCATGTTTGTTTCTGATGAGTCAGCCTCATGGCGTGCCTGCAGGCAGTTAGAGGAGTTTCAATATTTCATTTGATGTAAATGTCTTGTCCTGCATCCTTATTTAATGCTTCTTATTCATTATGTAACATGCTTTGATTCGCCTTTGTGTGCTTGTCAGGTTATAATTAACTCACTACGGCTTGTTTCTCTTCCAAACAGACTTATGTTACTATGTGAAAGCAGGTCATTAAAATAATTACCGTAAGTCTTTTAAGGAGTGTAAACATCCACCATGTTACAAAACACAATCCGCCTAAATATGAAAATCCTCATTTGTGGTGAAAGAACAAAAAACGAAGCGTTTGGAAATCACCCATTCAAATAATGTATTTTCTGTTTTTCAGAAGACAAAATGTTTCAACTTCATCTTTAGCTGCGTGTTCATTTGTTCTGCTGCGGTGTCTTATTTTGTGTTGACACTCTGAACTCTGCTTCATTTCTCCAGGGAGACGATCCAACCTTTCATCCGGATTTCATTTTTACAATATGATGTTCAGCTGTTATGTTCTTTCCTCCTAAAAAGAGAACCTGTTGCCTTTTAAAGCGCAGGTTAGTCTGTTTTAACACAGACATTTCATTCAAGAGGCCTTATTCTGATGTTCCCTTCCCTCTAGTGTGTCATATAGGTTTGTGTGCATGTCAATGGTCTGCAGAGACTAACATCCCTGTGTTTGTACTGCAGCACAGGCAGTATGAGGAAAGAGCTTTTTGAACATTAGAGCATGGAGACATGTCCCAGTAGAGACACTACATACTGATATACACCTGAACATCAGCAGGAGAGGACTCTTTAAAGTAGATACACTACATACTGATATACACCTGAACATCAGCAGGAGAGGACTCTTTAAAGTAGAGACACTACATACTGATATACATACACCTGAACATCAGCAGGAGAGGACTCTTTAAAGTAGAGACACTACATACTGATATACACCTGAACATCAGCAGGAGAGGACTCTTTAAAGTAGAGACACTACATACTGATATACACCTGAACATCAGCAGAAGAGGACTCTTTAAAGTAGAGACACTACATACTGATATACACCTGAAATCGAGACACTACATACTGATATACACCTGAACATCAGCAGAAGAGGACTCTTT
>NW_011342895.1:0-3012 GCF_000735185.1 Notothenia coriiceps | reverse complement strand
GGGTGACGCATTCTGAGGTGAGGCAGAGCTCATCTGTGCCTAACCTCACTCCACAGTAACTGGCTTGAGCGCGCTCACAAAATAAGTGCCCGCGCTAAATTAGTGCCCGTGCTCCAGCAAGTTACTGTGGGCTTACGAGAGGCAGAGCTCGTCCCTGCCTCACTTCTCATCGCTACCCGTAGTTGTAGCGGAGCTCGGCCAATTTACTGATTTTGACTTTAAAAAGCGATTGGAATCATAAATAAATCACACTTTCATCATAGATCAGTGGAGACATTTTATTATTATTACTATTTAGTTTTCTTTAGTTGTTTTTCCGTTACATTGGAGTATGACAGGGGAGGCTCTGCCTGACTGCACGTCGCTGCTCGGTTCCCCTCGTCGTACCAAGAGCCGTTCAAAAGAATTGGCTCGTTCGCGACCGGACCAGTGTTGGGGCAAGTTACTTTGAAAAAGTAATTAGTAATAGTTATAGTTACTGCTCTCAAAAAAGTAACTAGTTACTTTATTAGTTACTAAATTATAAAAGTAACTAGTAACAAGTTACTTTACTTTAAAAATAATAACAATAAAAATACAAGTTTTTGTGTTGTTTTTTGTTGAATAGTTCTCTGAAGGCATGCAACAGACTCGACCGTTGCGATGGGCAGCATGTCCTCAAAAACATACCTGACAATCAATCTGTTTAGTTAGACATGTGGCGATTTTAAAAAATCGTTTTTTGGCTGTTTAGATGGTGTTGCTCCATCTGGGTCACTGCCGGTGGTTGAGACGGTGGGGTCTTTGCCGACTAGTTTTATAGCCCCATGTACATTACTTAGGTGCTTCAGGTAATTGGCATTGCTGTTATTCGATGTGGACAATGCTTTCTGTCCTGCACACAGTTTACATTTTACCGTAATATGTTTTGCGTCGTTTATCCCCACAAATTGAAAATAGTGGTTATATTTCCAAGTTGCAAATGCGCTGCTGCTTTCGCTGATACTTGCATCTGCCATTGTGTGTCTGTGTGCTGACGGTGAGCGTTGCGGTGTGTGTGTGTTAGCATTAGCAAGTGTTCGTATTTTCCCCATAAGGCAAGACCCGCCCAACTCTGTCTCTGATTGGCTTACCCTGAAATGTTACCTCGCGTTAACCAATCATCACTCCTCTCTGGTTATTTTCACTTTTATATGGTGCTATGAGAGGACATCGCTGTATTCGCCTGTAAGTTACATCCGCAGGGAGATTCGGTTCAGTTCCATCACATAATGTAACGCAGTAACGCACCCAAGCTCTCCCATTCTGTTTATATTTTCCAATAGCTTTACACTAGATGTTGGGGAAAAAGATGAACCCACATTATATTAGGCTCTGTGAGAACATTGCAGTTTGTTTTATTACAGCTGAAGTGGTTAGTTGACACTGTTGCAAACTTTCCTTTTCCCTGATGCCTTTGGGTTGTGATGTCATTAGATCACACATACGATGGGCTCTGTTTTGTATTTCAGTCACAACCGAATAACTGTTGGCCAAAAAGATTTTTTTCATAATGTTGTTTAAATAAGCTTTTACTCCGAAGCCTCAAGTAGAAACAAAAGTATTATAAATCTCAGTGTGTGTGGCTAGTTAAGATGGATGTCCCAGTCGGAGACACTGATAAACATGGTCACAGCTTTTTACAGTTCAATGACGCCGTAAAATAGACATGATGGAGTTATTAGAGAAAGAGAAACAGAAGTGATTTTTAGTTGTCATTTTGTCTGAGAAAAAATAAATCATTATGTTTCTTTTTATCTTCCTGACAGAAATGTCACAAACATTTGTAGAAACCAAAATAACACATTTTATATTAATATATCAATAGGAATATACAGTTGCTATAAACAAGGATGAACCACCCTGCTGTGCACGTAGGGGGGGTCATGGGCACTGATACTGCAGCTTCACAGAGAACTGCAAGGTCGATTAATCGCTTCTTATTCAGGCCATCGATTCCATAAAGTGGTTTGGCTGAAAAGGCAATTTCAGAAACCGATCCTGACAGTTAACTTTGGCTCAACCTTCGAGGCAATTTAGAACTGTTTAACATGCGTCAATAGGAAATATTTATCTTCATATGAGTTAATTGCGTGATGTAAGAAATCAATATTCAAGACTTATCTTTTCCCCCTTCTGTGAATGTGTTCAGAAACAAAGAGATCACTGAAGGCTGAAGCTTTGTCGCTCTGGCACATTCTCAACAGTTGCCATATTTATTATTTTAATATCCCCAGCCTTTCTTGTTCACTTTCCCCGTCTTTAAGAGCAGAGCTGAAGACGATCCCAGGAGTGATTAGAGACTGTTAAGGCCCCTACACACCGGGCCAATTTTCGGCGTCTATAGATGTCGATAGATGTCAGGCCGTCGATGAGCATCCTGTCGCCCTACTCAGATTGGTGGGTCCCGCACCGTTGTGTCTTTTCGGCCGTGCCGACACCTTCCGCCGCCGATTCGACATGTTGAATCGGTAGGCTGTCGGAAAGAAATCACTCTCATTGGCTATTCAGCTTAGCGAATCAGTGCATGAGAAGCAAAACGGAAGTGAGGGACCCAAACAAACGGTTAAGTTTGAGTCTGAGATTTCATTTAACTCCAGCTCTCGACACAGGTTCGGGAAAGCCCCATGAGCTTCTCGCTGTAGAGTGAAAATGGAACGCACACGCTATTTGTTGTTTGTTTATATCACGCAGTCTGTTCTACTTCTCTCGGTTATCACGCAGTCTGTCTTCCGGTTGTTGCCTCTTTTGAATGACGAATACACACTACCGCCGCCTGCTGGTAAGGAGAGTTATTGCCACTCACGCATGCGCAGTTCGTACGTGCTTCTTGGCCGTCGGCTGAAGTTTTTGCGGTGTGTTCCAGTGCAAAACATGGCCAAAACGCAGAGACGCGACGCGACGCAACAGTTGGGGTCTGTCTGTGTCAGTTCTTTTTTTCATTTCAAACCTTTATTTACCCAGGTGTATCCCATTGAGATCATTGACCTCTTT
>NW_011342894.1:0-2421 GCF_000735185.1 Notothenia coriiceps | reverse complement strand
AAGTGTACATTTGGTTCACAGTTACGTGGATATTTTATACAAGTGTAAATGTATGCACACAAGCTCAGATTTTTTTTCTGCAAGTGCTCACATCAGGTTGTACACGCTCTCGCATTTTGCACCATATCTACCTTCATAGTTACTTCCTGGTTCAGCAAAGGGTGTGGCCGAGCGCTGAGGACTCATAAATACTGCAAGGAGCCAATTGGGACATATTGGGACAAACCACCTGCTTCCATGTCAAAGAGAGGATTTGGGTTTTGTCGGTGTCCTTTGTGTATGATGTGACTATTAATTATCCCTTGGGTTCAACGTGGTTTGGCCAAGCCACTATATAGGTTCCTTGGTTTTTCATTGTAGCAGGTCAGTTTTGTTGAGTTAACACCTGTTATGTTTCTTTGAGGTATTTTCTGTTGACCTCTTTTATAGGCCTTGTTATTATATGAAGTATTGTGGATTTTTGGGTAAATAAAAACCCTAGTTTATTTAAACCACTCCTGTGTCCTGTTGTCTTACTGCTTGGTCCCTGACAACTCATAATAAAAGTTACGCTGAAAATAATGATACTTTGATCATAGATTAATATTCAATCATACATTTGAAGACAATTGAAACACAAACCAATGTATCATTCATATGCGTGTTCAGCAAAAGTCAACCCAATTTTTTAAGTTTGAAGAATATTGTGTTAAGCTTGGCCTCTTCTGTACTCTACTGTATATGTTTAAAAATAAAGGCAAATATGGTCTATTAGTTAAGTTTTAAAAATCCCAATTTACGGTTTGGGTTATACAGATTTAGCACCTAAACATTGATGGAATAGTGAATTTATTTCTTTTATCTAAGCTCCAGTTTACATTAAGTCAGAATTAAAGCTGCAGAGGCTCTGGATCATTTTTGATGTGACCAGGAATCAGATGATATTTATGTCTCCTTTTTGAATCATCTGTAGCAGTGAGGACAGCGGAGAGAGCCCCTGGATGTATTCAGATATTCAGTCTGCTAACAGACTCTCTGTTAGGGCAGTGAAGGCAACATCTTGGTGGGATAGATGCAGTAACACTTTTTCAACATCTGGCCGCAGTGCGTCCTGGGTTTTAATCATTCTTGAACGCTTCTTGGATGTATTTCCACTGAGCTGTGTGAAAATGAGGTCAGAGAGTCATTACAGTGAGGAAGAGTTGTCGCCATGATTTCTGACTCATCGCTGCTCAGTGTGCAGTCCAGGATTAGTGTTCAGAGAAAAGATAAATACTAATAAAAAAAACACCCAATGAATGATAAAGTTCCTCATCAAATAGATCACCATTGTTTAAACTATACTGCATACTGTAATTATTAGTTTTTTCAGGGGTTTTATTTTGAATAACGTTTGCCTACTTTTTTATATAATATGCAAGTATACTCTTTTTATTTAATCTGCACTCTTGCTATTGCAAGCTATTCCTAAATTGCCCAGTTGAGGGAAAAATGAGGGAATTCTGATTCTGATAATAGCATCTTACCTTGCATTATTTAAAGGAAACAGTATTCCTGCTAACATGTCCAACATCAACACAGATTATAATTATATCCTTCAACACTTGATTATATTACATAATATTCAATCTTTTGATTTTATATTATCAGTTAAATAAGCTAACTAAATCTATCGCAAAGCCCAAACAAAGAAACTACAATCGAATATATAACTACTACTAATAACTACAGTATTTCTCTTTTTGTGTAAGAAAAGAGAAAGCTTAGAGAGATCATGGTAATGCTTTCTGTGCCTCAGGTTTAATTCAGTCAGTGATATTGATCTGTGGAACATAAGGGTGTAACGGTTCACAAACATTTCGGTTCGGTACGTACCTCGGTTTTTAGGTCACGGTTCGGTTCGGTACGTTTTCGGTACAGCAGAAACAATTATCACAAAACATAAACTATTTTTTGGGTTTTTTAAATTATTTTTAAACTGTGAATAATGTATTCACTCAAATAAATACAAAATATAATAAAATAAACATTAAGGTGCAGCATTTCGATGAACTGAAATAATCTGTATTTGAACTGTACTGTACTAGTACCTAAGCAGCCAGTTTGACATTATGACTTGCTTGTCATTGTATTTTCATGTTTTTTTAAAGAAAAATGAACTTGTCCACATTGCTTGCCGAAAGGGCAGATCTGCTGGCACTAACAATGTCTCCTGCTGTGGAGAACACCCTCTCGCTAGGGACAGAGGTAGCAGATACAACCAGGTAGCGCTTTGCTAACATGGCAACATAAGGATTGTTGGCGTTTGTAATAGCTTTGGCTCGGTCTAAACTGTTTGCGAGTGGTGGAGGCTTAAATGCTAGTGGGAGTTGGGTTTGCACTTCAGTCTTTTTTATTTTGGTACCGGTGATATTCACGTTCGGGTGATGCCTTTTCAAATGA
>NW_011342893.1:0-1992 GCF_000735185.1 Notothenia coriiceps | reverse complement strand
CTTTCCCAACCACATACCTCGTGGAGCAGGGATTCAGCCAGGTCCTCCACATGCAGTCCAAGTACCGCAATCGCTTGAACTTGACGGCCTCAGGTGCACTGCGACTGAAACTAAGTTCTCTGCAACCCGCAGTGAAGAAACTGGCGGAGAACCACCAAGCGCAGGGCTCACACTAACCTTCCCCCCCCCGCAATTTGGCGAAATGCAACACCTTTCCGACCTGTTCTGTAGGCCTAATGTACAGTTTTGTAGCCTACTGTTTGTTCTGCACTGGACATGTGTGAAATTGCTGCTGTTCCGTAGCAGTCTGTTTGTATTCTCTGCTCTTGTCTGAGTTTGTTTAACACTAATAAATATCATTTTTATTCACATTCACATGGCTTTTCTGCTCTCTGGTAAACTAATGATAATGATATTCCAACTGCCCAGTTAAATCAAATCTATTATTTGGCATTCAGTGACATGCTTTTTAAATGATATAACACAGAATATTAGTCAACATTAATATTCAGGGAAGAAAATAAATCTACTTTTTTTGATGGGGGGCGGTAAGAGACCTGGATAATGGACAGGGGGGCGCTGGCCCAAAAAAGGTTGAGAACCCCTGGTCTAACACCATAACAAGCAAGGTAACTTGCCTTACCTTCCAATCAAGCAATCATGGTAAATATATTATATTAGGTATATTTGCGTGTTAAGGTCTCACTATGCTTCTTTTTGTTTTAAAACATATTCTACCTGTCTCTGTGATCTCTGCTGTAGCAACTGCTTTCAGGGAGAGGCTTAGACTACATCCCATGTAATTAGTGCTTAAGTAAAGTATCTAAAGTATCAGACAGAATTAGTCGTAATTTACTGTAATACACTGAGCAGCCCCCGAACAACACACCACAGTTTTGTGTGTCTGTGTTATCGGAACCGGTAAAAAACTAATGGTGAAAATCAGGCTATTCAGTCGTTATAATTAGATGTGTTGTAGAAATGAAAAGACGAGCGGGAAAAAGAGAAAGAGGCCTGGAACATTGACTTATTTCTTGCCTCTACCGCTCACAGCCTCACAGCTTCTTTGGGATGCCGTTTTGTCTTTACTAAATATTCCCATTTATATGCAGGTGAGGGAGCAGGTGGATGCTAGTCTATTATTCCCTTGATTCCTATTTCGAAAACAACACGTCAGAGATGATGGTAGAGATGGAGAGAAATCAGATTCTATAATTATATCAGCTCTCTTCCGGAACACAGCACTAATATTAGAGATTCTGATAATGCATCTTTCAGTTAAGTTCTGAAATTAAAAGCTGCATAATTCATCACTTTGCGTCTTGGCACAAAACCTGGGTTTAAAAACTGAGGCCAATTATTCATTGCTTAATAGAAACCATCTGTCTGGAGTGAAGTAGGTTTGAAGAATACTGATATATCTTAATGCTGGAGATATACAAACATTGAAACAAAATCTAATGTAAGATGACTGGCAGCTGGAGCACTTTCAGGGCTGGGCGCGAACCAACAAGTCCTCCAACTCATACGACCAAATAGGTTGATTGTTCGTCAGCTTATTACGACCTACCTATAGTCACGTTTTAAAGTTTAGCACCTCTAGTGGTCGTGTAAGAAACAACCATTTGCGGCAATTGCAAATGCTCCGGAGGGTCGTATATTCACAAATAACCCTCTCTGGAAAATCCTAAATTGTGGAATAGTTTGGCCATTAAAATGCTTTTTGATTAGATTTCTAGCGATAAGTTTATATTTTACTTTTAGAATCCACGTCCAGTGGATGTGTAGGATCTATAGTTTGATAGATATTACGAAGATTATTTGAGGCCTCGCCAGGAGAACGTGTATATCTTTCCCCCAGCCCACTCTTTTCAGTCTGCGTACAAATGACACGACTTTACACATTGGAAATGCGTGCAATATGTAAGCAGAAGTCCAATTTTGCGTGCATATGATACGCCAACCATTCCTATTGAGTTCTGAGTCCGAGTT
>NW_011342892.1:0-1772 GCF_000735185.1 Notothenia coriiceps | reverse complement strand
CTTCAAGACACTGGTACTTGCGTACCATGCTGCGAATGGATCTGGCCCTTCCTACATCCAGGACATGGTTAAACCGTACACCCCAGCACGTGCATTCCGCTCTGCATCAGCCAAACAGCTCACTGCACCCGCACTGCGAGGGGGACCCAAGTTCCCATCAGCAAAAACTTGTGGGTTTGCTATCCTGGCTCCAAAATGGTGGAATGAGCTCCCCATTGAAATCAGGACAGCAGAAAGCTTACACATCTTCCGGCGCAGACTGAAAACTCATCTCTTTAGACTCCACTTCGAGCGATTGAATTACTAACAAAGCACTTATATACTAATAAAGGGCTGGCTTATCTAAAGCCAGTTGAGTAGCACTTGAAATGTTTGGCTCTATGAAACCTGATGTACTTATATGATTCTGTTTCTTCAAGGTTGTATCTTCCTGGTCGAATGCACTTATTGTAAGTCGCTTTGGATAAAAGCGTCATTGATTAATGCAGCTTTGTACCAGTCACCCTCAGAGCAATTATCATGGTCAAAAATTGGTATGAAAGTATTTATGTTGAAGATTATGTTCAGACATTGTTTCTTTTTTATGTGAAACAGAGCAACAAACCGCAAATAGCTAAGTTAACATGACAATTACAACATTTTATTTTACATAACACTGTTTGGACAAAAACATAATTCATTGGTTTCCACGTTGATAAAGGGTTGATTGTATCCAAGTGCCTACTGTCTGGGGCACCTACACCATAGCACTGTGTACTAAGTTGGATAATGTAGTGTCAAGTCCACAATCGCCATTGCAGAAGTCATTCTGCCACAACTTATGCCTAGCTAGTTTCTATTTAAGGCTGGGTACTTAATACATGAAAGGTATTAAAGGTCCAATGTTTAGGATTTAGTGGTGATGTGGCAAATTGCAACCAAGTTAACCCCTTGGCTCACACCTCACTTTTCAAGCAAATGGAGAACCTATAGTGCCTTCATGTAATTTAAAACTCAAAAGGCCCTTTCTGGTAACCTAATGTTTGGAAAAGGGCAGCAAAAAAAAAAAGGCGATTGGATAAGCAATGTGTCTATCAGCATCCTTCATTGGCTTTCTTCTACCAATCAATTCAACAAACCATACTCATGCAAACTCTCAAGCCAGATTACCTTGCGCCACTTCTGCACATCCTTGTAAGAAGTGTAAAAACATTTTTCCTTCGAGAAAAGCATCCAGTGCTTTGCATCAATGAAATGTTGTGTCTCAACCACTGCTGTTCTGACACCAATGCATTACTTGGAGCCTGATAGGATGGATTTTTGCCTTATCTCTGGTTATCAGGAGTATCAACCTGCCATGCATTGTAACCTCTCTTGAGTCAGAGATTGGTTTGTCCATTTTTAGCCACTTAAGAATCATGGTGGAATCCATGGGAGAGTTCCTACTCACAATGTAGAAATTAAGGGCTCATTCTAGAATCTAGCTTGACAAAACCCAACAAGTCTTTATTTTACAGTAATGAAATCATAGTGTATGAAAGTTATATTCAGAATGTCCCCTAAATCCTACACACCTTTAAAGCCAAATTCCCCAGATATTTGGAACTTTCTAAAAAGACAAAAACGAGTGCCAGAACAACATAACAGAAAAAATGTTTTAATGTGAATTTTAAATACTTTTCTGTGATTGACAATCTGCTGTCTTCATGTAAAGATCCCCATTAATATAGTCGTTTAAATAAGGACAATATTTATTTTCAACTAACACTAGTCAGTGATTTGTTTTTAATGTT
>NW_011342891.1:0-1747 GCF_000735185.1 Notothenia coriiceps | reverse complement strand
GAGTTAAGGTACGGGACTTAACTACCCGACTCTTACAAACACCTAATAATCTTATAACTGTCTTGGTGCCTTAGGTCCGGACTGTTCTACCTGACTCTAAGCACCTTCTACAGTATGTATTGTATTTTTTTTTACCGTGACTAAGAACACTGAGAACGTCGCTGACAACTTTAAAATGTTGTAGCGAAGCCAAATCACAGATTTTGGTAATCAACAGGTATCTGTTTTTACCTTTGTACTATGTAGGACGCCCTGGTGTAGTTGTCCTGGTGTAGTGGTGTCCAGGTGTCCTCCCCTGGACTGAATTCCGTCCGCTGGCTGTCGGTAGTCCTTCTAGAGACAAGCAATCATCACGTCGGGAGTCACCAAAATTGTTGGAGCAAACACAACAGTGGTGTCGGCTTAAAGCCCACCTCTGCTCCGCGCCGTCCGTTAGATGAGCCTGGTCACATTAATAAGAGAAGGAGTTCAAAACACCGGCATAAAAGTTATAACAATAATCTGATTTTAATGGTAAAAAAAACACTGGGTTGGGTATGCCCGCTGCAGCTCGACGTGTCATCGCCTTCACGACCCTGCTAGCCAGACCCCCCATACTTCTTAAATGGAAACATGCCTCCCCACCAACACATGAGGTGGATACAGCAACTTTTACAATTAATTCAACTTGAGAAGCCAAGAGTCTCACTAAAAGGATCCTTGAAACCCTTCCACAAGACCTGGAACCCCTCACTATTGTTTATAAATGACTTCACTATTACTCCTGACGCTGACGTGGCTTGAGTGGAGTCCCCTGGGGGAGGAGAGAGTCTTTTGCTATATTTCTGCTATTTGTTATTTTGTGATGTGAGTTATTTATTTTATTTTATTTTTTTTAAGATTGTTTCCACTGTGACCATGACCTAATTGGGTAGGAGTGCGGGGTATTTTTCTTTCCTTAAACAGACGAATTGTTCTGTACTATATTTACTGTGTTGAAGATGTCATGTCTGCAAAAAAAGGAATCCAGGGCATCCATTCTGGACTTGCCCTTTACGTAACAACCACTGGTGTAATTTAAAACCACCAGTGAGGTGGTGATATTAATACCTTACCAACTCATAGCTGTATTTGGTATGGCAGATCAAACTGGGTTTAGAAGTTCTCACATCATTCATTTCATTTCAAACCTTTATTTAGACAGATTGGTCCCTTGAGATCATCGATCTCATTTACAAGGGAGATCTGCATCATTTAGTTCCACATGAAACATAAAAACAACAAACAAACAAACAACAGAGGATATCATATTTACATATTCAACATTTACAAATACCCAGAGTGTCAGAAAGCATTTCATTTAGACGTGCCTTAAATACATTCAGAGAAATAAAAATGCTCAATTTCAATTTTGCCTGTAGACTGTTCCAAGCAAGTGGAGCTGCGCACATAAAAGCTGACTTCCCTAAGACAGTCCTTACTCTTGGCACATCTAACAAGACTATATCCTGCGATCGCAGACAATAGCTGCTTGCAACTTTCTGCTTTATCAATGAACAGATATAATACGGGAGTTTGCCCAACATAGCTTTATAGATAAAAGTGTACCAGTGACTGAGCCTCCGTACAGTGAGTGATGGTAAACCTGCCTTGGTATACAGTGTACAGTGATGAGTAAGTGCTTTACAATTTGTGACAAATCTCAGAGCACTATGATACGCAGCATCTAGTTTGCTCAGGTAGTTGGCAGGTGCATTCATATACATCA
>NW_011342890.1:0-1363 GCF_000735185.1 Notothenia coriiceps | reverse complement strand
AACAGAAATAAAAATGATTTGCTAAATTAACATCATTCTTAAATATTGTTTTAATATGTAGAATAAAATGCAAAAAATAAACATAAAGACATGAAATAAAATTACCCCAAAAATATATGTTTAATAAAATAAAATAAAGTAAACAAATATAAAATAAATTAAAGTAAAAAGAATTTACGAAAATTACAAAAATAATAATAAGTAAAATGAACATAATTAAAAATATGTACACATAAGTTAGATCACACTGTAACAGACCAATTTACTGCTAATAAGAAATATACTGCACAGGGGTTTTTAGTAGGAGGTGATACTGTGGCGCTGATTTAGTTTGTAAGATATATCAACATGACGTCTCTGCGGACGTAAACAACAACGTGACGTCAGAGCTCCGTAAAAACAAAGCTGTCTGACGCTCGGTTTGATACTCAGATTTCTGGAGTCATTATACCGTTTTTGACGAACATGAAATATTGTGCTCTGGCATCACTTTCACATTTTACGGGGGAAATCTGCATTTTGGTTTGAGGGCGGAGCGCTCCTGTTACCCAGTTACACTGTTCCTTTGATCTTCAACGTTTATTAAATATTCAAATCAAAAGTTAGACACACAAATTACAATGTTTTCGGGAACACGTTCAGATGATTTCCCCGTCACTGAGTAGATTTAGAACAAAATAAAAACACATTTTTCCAATTTTAGCTGCTTATTGGAATTTATCTCAACATATTTGAAAAGATTGAATGAGAAATCAAGTTCTGACTCATTGCGTTCACAGCATCTGAAAGACAGTCTCACTGATTAAAAGATCAAATCACAAGATCTTTATGAAACAAGTTCAACCAGTCACAAATTCTGTCAGTCACATATTTCCATCTCACTTCTCGTCTGTAATTATAAAACTTCAAAATCGTCTGGAGCTCAATGACCTCCATGGCAGTAATCTTTAAATCTGCCTCCCAGCTAATGATCAGTATTAGTCAGAGCTGCGACTCCACTTTCCAAGAACACCATTTCAATTATATTACATCTAATGATATGTTCAGTCTGCTCACCATGGCTGTTCTCCCACTGACGAGTTAACTCTAGAGAAGCTTCGGATAACTCAGAGAGACAAACAAGGGTGTGTGTGTGTCTCTCTCTCTCTCTGTGTGCGCGCGTGTGAACTGAACCCGCTCTGAGTGGGGACCCTGAACGCCTCACCAAAGCTCAGAGGTGAGATGAAGACCTCTGACTGTCCACTTCTCCAGAGCTCACCAGGCATTATTCACACTCAAAGGTGTGTGTGTGTGTGTGTGTGTGTGTGTGTGTGTGTGTGTGTGTGTGTGTGTGTGTGTGTGTGTGTGTGTGTGACGACGACGA
>NW_011342889.1:0-1531 GCF_000735185.1 Notothenia coriiceps | reverse complement strand
TATTTTAAACACGAGTATCTCTACTTCTACTTGAGTAAAGGATGTGTGCCATCTCTGGTGAAGTCTAAAGAGGTCTGTGTGCTGTATGGCATGTGTAGGATCCCCAGTGGGACTCGACTGGGTTGGAAAACACGACGGATCAAAGACACTAGCAGGGGGCTGGAGGCATGTTGGGATTCCTTCAGGGGGCTGCAAACACTCATTTAATCTGCCTATACCTCCCTGTCCTCAGCAGCTGGTGGAGGCGGAGGGTTTAAGACGCCACGGGCTGAGACCCATAAGAGCAGATTAGGATGGAACAAGAAGGAGGAGGAGATGAGGGAAGGGGAAACGACGGGGGAGATTTTTTTAAACACAAATATGGAACATGGTAGAGGCTTTGCGGGTTACAGTGCTGAAGGCCTGTCAATCATCATGGTGGTGGTGGTGGAGGCGCTATGTGGGCCACCCTCTTACTCTGACAACTGGTTGCCTCTCTGCGTCTTCTAGCAAATGCCACGATTATTAACAAGAACTGCACCCATTAATCATTCACGCCCTCCTCGGACACCGAAAGGACATACAATTTCTTGATGCTATCGATTTTCATATTGTGCAAACATTATCGACATATTACAGACATTACAATCTTTTAAAAATGGACCCTCTTTTACCCTAACAAGAATGTGTTTGGAAGGGCTTTGCTTTGCTGCGCATGCAAAAGAAAAACTGCTCAGAATATTCATATCCTGTCCCGAACAGCTGAATGCAGATTGCTAAACCCAGCGGGAGCGGTTACAAAAAAGGGGGAGAGACATGCAAGAAGATGGCATTTAGAAACTGCACTCAGATTTCTGTGTTGCCTGCAGTCAACCAATTGATTTGCAGTGCTCTATAATAATGTATTCTAATTCCCCCTTGAGCAACCATCTTATTTGTGAGCAATGTACACAAAGCAAAACACAGCATTATATTGAGACAGGAGATTATTTGAGGGCATTTCAAGCTGTGATCATTCTTGCCTGAAACATTTCTACACAGTCTAAATCAGGGGTGCCCACACTTTTTGGGCTGGTGAGCTACTTTTGAAATGACCAGCTCACCGAGGTCTACCAACCAAAAATAAAATCCCAAATTGCAAGGGTTGCTGAATAACACGTTTTATTTATACATGGGATAACTACAATAGGGCTGCAACAAACAACTCATTTGATAATCGATTAATCTATCGATTACTGAAACGATTAAACGACTATTCGGACTATTGCACAATTTCTCAAACGCTCTTATTTAGCCATCAACTTTTAGATTTAGCTTGAGGATGTTTTAGGCATGCGAAAACTAACAATGAAGACAATAAAATTAATTAATACTTGATTCAAAAATACATATATTATTAAATTAACTTAACAAATTGTAAACAAAATTAACATTGCTTTTTATTTAAATTAAATAAATAATATTTCACATCAAAAGAAACAACAATGTTTTAACAAATCGTATTAAATAATGTGATGACAGAATAGCTGAAACTTTAACAAAATAAAGAGTA
>NW_011342888.1:0-1912 GCF_000735185.1 Notothenia coriiceps | reverse complement strand
TTTCTACTTCTTACATGTTGAACCCAAATACCTGTACTTTCTACTTCTCACATGTTGAACACAAATACCTGTACTTTCTACTTCTTACATGTTGAACACAAATACCTGTACTTTCTACTTCTTACATGTTGAACACAAATACCTGTACTTTCTACTTCTTACATGTTGAACCCAAATACCTGAACTTTCTACTTCTCTCATTTTCCAAACAGGCTGGTTCCTTTAGTCTGAATGTGTGTTTGGTGGCGTGATCATTATTATTTAGAGTCATTGCGTGCCTATTGATTTGAACACGATCCGTGTATCCATCATTTCCTGGTCTTCTCTAAAGAAGAGGGACCAATGAAAACGTTGTCATGTTGCCGTTGGTCACCATGGAAACATTCATTAGCTAACAATGACATTATTGTTCTCTTAATATAAAGGGAGGTCAGGTACTCTTTAAAACAGATGCTAGTTATGGGTACTTTTTACTGAAGTACATTTCAAAGCCTCTTTACTTTGACTTGAGTAAAGAAGTTTAGTCAGTACTTCTACTTTCACCAGAGTATTTTTAAACACGTGTACTTCTACTTTTACCCTCTCTGGTAGAGAAAACACCAGAGGCTTGTTGCATGAGAATCTGAATACATGCACACCACTAGATGTCACTGACTTGTATTTGCAATCCAGAAAATATAACCAGCAGTTTAAATTGTTACAACATTTTTTCTTGGATTACTAAATTAGCTTTAGCTAGGACGGCATAAAAAAGCCTTTGATGGTTCAAAAAGAATAGTGATGTAGCTGGGGAAGGGGGGGTTGTATTCAGAGATTAAAGTTGTAAATGAATGAGGAATAAACGTGGATATCCTCTGAGAATAAAGACACATTTACAAGATAAATAAAATACATTTCTGAGTTTCTGAGTAAAAAAACCTAAACATATTTGGAAACATTTAGATGTTGTTGTTGTTGTTGTTGTTGTTGTTGTTGTTGTTGTTATGGGTCTGCATTGCTTTATTTACAAGGTTGGATCAAAAAATTGCATTTTTATGAAACTTTTTGACACTGTGTTAATTAATGAACTGTAAAGGTGCTGATTTCGTTTTTTAGCCATTGAGCCCAGCACTCTTTATTTATACATCCCAATATGTCAATGTGCTTAGACCCCCTCGCAGTAACAAAGTACAATAGATGTTGTGTGTGTAGCTACAATTGCAACATTTTGAATAAACTAAAAGCTGTATATTCTTGTAAAGAGGTGTCCTTCTTTACCCATATACGCCACGTCCTTCCAGGCCAGCTTCTTCTCCTCCACCATCTTCCTCAGCAAGTGGAGGGGCTCGTCTCCGACCTGCACCACCTGGCAGCCCGACCTCTCCGTCAGACGATCCGTCAGCAGCTTGGCCATCGGGTCCATGTCGGAGGTGAGGAGGATCACCTGGTGGAGAAGAAGAGACGTCAGCGAGTGGTCACATTTTAAGATTCAACGCTTTTATTGTCATTAGTACATAGCTTTATTTTGGGAAAATACTGAATGTCCTCATCCAATATCAGAGTCCACATGATAACAAAGGTATCCCAACTGGGTACATGACAGGATGTGTGATTACCTAGAAGAGCATCAGGACTGTTTGAGGCATATGATAGCTATGTGATTAACATGATGATTCAGCCTCTATGGAGAGAGACATATGACAAGCATGCTCATTTCTGACGTGGAGCTAATCTGAAGTAAACATTGAATACTGCTTTCTATTCCTCCATCTTGTGACTGTGGAACTCCCTCTCTTGGATATCAGCATGTGAAGGACACTGTTCAGGAACTAGTTGATGCTCTGTATGTGATGACTACTTCCATTCTGGAGAGGATCACAAATACATGGATCCTGAGGTTCAAGCTCAAGCCGGGGACCAGTGATATTTTTCG
>NW_011342887.1:0-1618 GCF_000735185.1 Notothenia coriiceps | reverse complement strand
GAATCGAGTGGCTCATGGTGGTGGTGGGGTTATGGTATGGGCAGGCGTATGTTATGGACGACGAACACAGGCCACTCGATTCACAACATTACCCTAACCCTAACACTAACCCTAATCCTAACCCTCGCACCAGATACTGACTGGTTTTCGGACCCCCCCAGACCCCCCCAATAAAGCAAAAATGCACATTTCAGAGTGGCCTTTTATTGTGGCCAGCCTAAGGCACACCTGTGCAATAATCATGCTGTCTAATCAGCATCTTGATATGCCACACCTGTGAGGTGGGATGGATTATCTCGGCAAAGGAGAAGTGCTCACTATCACAGATCTTTTCAGTTTTGTTATTTTGTGTATATAGAAAATGTTTTAGATCTTTGAGTTCATCTCATGAAAAATGGGAGCAAAAACAAAAGTGTTGCGTTTATATTTTTGTTCAGTATAGTTCCCAGGACCTAAGGGACAAATATCGTTGACGAAAGTAAATTAGTTAATCTCTTACTCACCTTACCAAATACTGTTTAAATACTGGTCTTGTATGCTTATCATTTATACTTAAATATAAATACATGTACTAGTTCACTTACAGCCTGTAGTCTCTTTAAAGGTCGCATCTTATGTACAATCAATCAATTCATCCATCAAGCTTAATTTATATGGACCTTTTCAAACACAAAAATGAACACAAAGTGCTTCACGAACTATTAAAAGAAATGTTGGAAACAATTCCTAACCCCCTTTCAGTCCATAGACAGAGTAACACATAGCTTTGTGATTTATAAAAACACTTAATACCAACAACGAATCAATAAACACTTGACTAAATAAAGAATAAACACAATTTAAAATCTAAAAAGGTAGGTCTTGAGTTGGCTCTTAAAGGTAAGAACACTGTCTAATGTTGTCGTCTATTATCTCTGTCTCCTATCCAGAGAGCTAAGATTGGACCAGGCAAGCACGCAGAAGGCAAGGCGGCTAACGCTGCTGCTCGCTTCGACGCCGACGGCAACCAAGACCGCATGAAGCTGGCCGACTTCAACTTCCTGATCGTGCTGGGCAAGGGCAGCTTCGGCAAGGTGAGGCGATTATTCATCCCCAAGTCTGATTAGTGGATGACAGACCCTTCGCCTGAGCATCAACCACAGGAAGGAACCTGTGTTGTGCTTAGCTGCCGTCATACCTCTGCAAACACACAGCCAATTGTGTGCCATGATGGAAATGTCTGTGAGCATGTGTTAGCGTTTGAGCTGGACAGAGCATCAGAGCTCTCTATCCACACACAGAGCTTAGAGGTGGACAGAAGGAGAAGATGGAGGTAAAGGAGACAGAGCACATGGAGACAGAGATGGATGAAAGGAAAGAGACCGAGAGGGTGACGTGACAAGAGGAGAAAATGATGAAAGGAGGGAGAGACAGAGATGTGAGAGCAAGGTTGACATGAATGAATTGAGAGAGAGGTAAAAACGTCAGAGTGAATGAAAAGAGGTGAGAGGAGGGAGGAGGGGGGGGTGAACCTTGGAGAGGGAAGACTGACGGGAATGAATGAAAATCAAGGCGAGAAGGAGAAAGAACGGAGAAATGGGGAGAGAGAGAGGAAATTGGGTAAAAGACGGGTGGAGCA
>NW_011342886.1:0-6676 GCF_000735185.1 Notothenia coriiceps | reverse complement strand
CGGAACAAAGTATTATTTTATTTAAAACATTTTTTTTTTTGATTTCATATCATATAAACACAATTTCCCGACATGCATTGCGGCTAAAACAATCAATGTTTTAGCCTATTTCTTTCTAAAAAGAAAGGTGTCTCTCAGAATCGAAAGAGAAAAACCTATGGGAAAAACACAAAAGCATTGTACACAATTTAAACCAATAAATGTCGTATAATTAACAAGGATAAACTGATGTTTTTTAGTTTATGAGTACTGCAGATATCACTGTTAAATCATTTGATCGTTGGTTTATTATGAAAACGTTGGGACCGGAAATACTGTTTTCAACCCGTATTTCCGGGTGGAAATACATGGAGGCTGACGCACACCTCAAATCATCTTCGTAATATCTATCAAACTATAGATCCTACATATCGACTGGACGTGGATTCTAATGGAGGCTGCCGCATACCTCAAATCATCTTCGTAATATCTATCAAACTATAGATCTTACATATCGACTGGACGTGGATTCTAAAAGTACAATATACACTTCTCGCTAGAAATCTAATCAAAAAGCGTTTTAATGGCCAAACTATCCTACAATTTAGGATTTTACAGAGAGGGTTATTTGTGAATAAACGACCATCTGTAACGTTTGCATTCAACGGGAGCACTAGAGGGCGAAAACTTTAAAACGTAATTATAGGACGTATTAAGCGCTTGAACAAACAACATATTTGGTCGTAATAATTGGGCCTGAAAAATCGGCCTATTTGGTCGTATGAGTCGGAGGACTTGTTGGACATTTACCCCTTTCCAACTGAAATTTGTTATGTTCTTGCTCTGTGCTTGTGCTAGTTTTGTTCCCAGTTCGTCAACAAGTTTGACTCACTCCAGTTTCCTTTTCCACCACCTTGAGCCCTGTAGGAGCCACGTCATGACATCACCGCCAGCAAGATGATCACTTGCAACAACAACAATGGCGGACTGTGTCAGAGATGGGCTCATGTTGCTCCGAACTGGGCCTGGAACCACGTCTATGGAAAAGAGGTAGGAGTATCTGTGGGTTAATTGGTCCTTTTACCACCAGGGTGGGCTAAGTAGATCTCCACCTACCAAGCAGGGGCGCCTTTTGCCGGCAGGCAAGGCAGGCAACAGTTTGGAGCCCCTAAAGAAGGTTGATTAAATTGGTCCAAAGCAACGACAACATGAAACCCCCTTTAATTTAAGAGTCTTGAAGCGCCACTGCTACCAAGAATCAATGTTTTCTTTTGAATTGAGTTCTGTCTGTAAGCAATAAATGAACAAACACAGTGAAGTTTAACTTGGAGCATCATCATCTGCATGAGGTATGTTTTTCACTGGTTTTGCTTTATGATTCTCAATCATTGAGGAACTGGGATCACATGTCCGAGCTCAAGTTCAATTTTGAAAATGTTGTCAACTTTTAATAAGGATATTAGATACCAATTTGTTTTTCTATTTCTGCTAATTCTAAGAAAAGGTGGTTGCAAATCGGTACCATATCCAATTCTAATTCATAAAACAAACATTTAGAAATCAAGATTTATTATGTCTGATAATGAAGGGAGGGCAATTTTTCTGTCAGCATTCCTATAATGTCGATATCACTATAAGTATATATTTAAAGCTTCCCCTAACCCTCAGGGGAAAACATAAAGTGCTGTGAGCTCAGATAATCTTTTCTTTTTTTAGTCAAGCCCATTTACCTTATAATAATAATCTGATAATATCTGTTGAGAGATGCGTTTTAAGGTGCGGGGGGATGGAGTTGCATTGGTCACCCTACCACCACCCTTCTCCATACTGACAGGTGCACAGTTGACCTTTCTCTGTTCAATTTGGGATCAGATTGCACTGTTCCAGCTTGCCGTATCTTTGAACTATTTGTTTAACTCTGTTTAACAGCTCTATCATGTTCATGGTGATCCAGGTTTTGCATTACAGTAACTGCAGCAGATATACAATGGTATCATTGACTCGGAGATTAGGAAGTGGGTTTGAGCAATTTACCCCTGCTCATTTAATATATCCAACACAAGGCCTTCTTTTCTGTGCAATGTAGAAAAAACGAGTTCCCCATTAGGCAGAGGTGGGGACTCGAGTCGTATATTTTTTGACTTGAGACTTGCTTGACTAACATTGATAAAAGACTTGACTTGACTTTGACTTGGTATTCATGACTTGAGACTTGACTTAAGCTTGAGACAGATGATTTGGAAGGACTTGACTGTTTAAATTTAAATATTTGCGTTTGTTTTTGTAGTGGGATGTTCCGTTTAGTTTTTTTGAAAAACGTGATTATAACGCCATGCGCGCAAACCTGGCAACCCACTAGACGGCAAGAGTGTCAGTTAACATGGCAGCGGCTAGCTTTACTCCAAAAATAGTTAAATTTGGATTCAAGGATTATTTTGTCGATGACGCTTGTGATGGAAATTATGGTACTAAAGCTTAATACAGTGTAAACCTAATGAAATGTAAACTGCTGTATTCTGAAAATGTCATGTCAACGGTTTGACTGATTAGGTCAAATCCCTGTAGTGACCTTTGAATGTGTGTGAGTGATCAACAGATAATTTTGCAAGGGGTTTTTATGACACTACAGGAAGGATGAGGGGAAGGAAGTTAGGATAAGGTGTTATCTGTATATCCCATTGTCTTGTATGGAGTGATGGTTTTGCATACAGTGCCAGGGGGTCTCAGCTGGCCTCCCAGAATGTTGTTGTAATGTAAATCTGCTTTGATGTCCTCCTATAAAGACAGCCTGTTTCACTCAGAACAGTACGTGCTCTTTTGGAGGAGACGTCATACTTGCAAGTATAAAAAGATCCTTATTGCTTTTAATACGAATATGGTGTTGCTGTACGTTTGTTACCTTACCGATTATTCTCTCTAGACCACAGCTGATTTTAAAGCTGCTACGACATTTGGGGGCTCGTCCTGTTTTTTCTACTTGAGTAATCTACTGTGAGGCGTCCTCTCCAGGTAAACTGTGCACAGCCAGAGACCGGATCCTGGAGGCAAAACCTCTCCCTGTACGATAGTAACTGATCGCAGGGGAGAGCAGAAGCCGCCTGCAGAGAGGTGATCACAGACTTGCTCGGTACGACATTTTCCAAGGGAATAATACTTTTTTTTTTTTTTTTCAAAAAGAGGGGAAAAGGTGAGAACACAATATTTGTATTTAAAGGCTAAAAATTAAAAGTTAACTCGCTGAGGGCTGACATGTTTGGTACATTAATCGAGTGTAACTCAAAACAGTTTTGGTAACTGTTTAGACAAAACAGTTTTGGTGACTGTAGCAGTTTTGGTAACTGTTTAAAAAGCGCTATATAGAAGAGTTATTGATGGTGTTTGGTACACACAATAATTTACGACGTCAAAACAGTTTTGGTAACTGTAGCAGTTGTGGTAATGTTTAGAAAGCGCTATATAGAAGATAAAGGCCTATGAGAAATATATATATTAAGTGATCACGCGTAGTAATAATAGTTATAAGAAAATTAAGATAATCTTGAGTAAAAAATTTGTAATTTCGATATATGTATGTTTTTAACCTAAGTGAACACATTTCAGGTGCTGTTTACTGATTTCCTGTATTTTAAAGTGGGATTTTTTGTTGTTTTGGGCAATATATTTCTGTATTTCTAAATACAAAAAATTAAAGATGGGAAAGTCAAATAGCAAAAAGGTAATTTTGGAGTATGAAGGGTGGCACAGGTAATGTGCGACAAGCATGGTGCTTGGACATGTGAATATTTAATTATATGGGTAAAAAATGGTTTTCCTGACAAAGGCAGTTCAAGTCTAAATCAGTTAGACAAGTTAAGACAGGGTATGGAAAAAGTAGAACATCAAAAAAAAAAGAGAGAGGAGAACAGGGGGGTGGTGTCATCTGAACTCAGTGTGCTAGGGTCCTTCTGGATAAACTGGCCCGCGACCTGGACTTTCCCTCTGGTTCTCAAGTACAGAGCCCCGACCCTCCTGATCTGGATGACGCACAAGGCCTCCGCAGAACTCTTCATTCTCCTCCGCCATATGATGGACAAAAAGCTGAATCAACAACAAGGCTGTGTGCAGAACACCATGCTGACAGAGATCTACTCTGCAACAGTCCCTCAGGAAAAGGGTGTGAAGCCCCTCTGGAACCACGTGTTTTAACCCCTGGAGGGCCACTTTCAGGCTGGGAAACAATACGGGACAGGAAAGACAGTTGCATTTTGATGCCCATTGTTGAAATTCTTGATCCTAGAGGGGATGTAAATGATGCAGGAATCACGTATGTTTTCCATCCCTGGTCTTCAAGAGAGAGAGAAGCTATAAACAACCTGCATAACCCAGTTGAGGTTTGGGAAGGACATTTGAAACCTGTCCTCACCTATGACCGCCCTGCTGGAAAAGTAATGAACAATTCTACTGAAGAATTAACGAAAAGAAAAGATAAGACTGGAAAGTGTTTGCGGACGGCACAGCTCCAAGCTTTTGAACAGCAGATTCAAAGGGGCAGAAGAACACCGAGTAGAGGAAGAGGCAGAGGGTCCAAAAGACAAAGAGGATGTTTCCGCTGTGGTTCATTGGAACATCGAATTAAAGATTGCATGGAACTGAAGAAGGGAGGAGTAGTAATATGAGGAAGAAGAAGGTGGGACTGTTTTCAAGTCTGCAAGGTCACAGAGTGAGAGGAGGTCGGGAGCACTAGGGCTTAAGATAACCAGAGGAGACAAGGAAGGGAACCGGAAATGAGTGAGTTTTGCACATAAACACACTTACTCTCTAATGCACACAAAAAGGGACCACATTAAAGAACTTGAACTGGCTTGTTAGATATAAAAAAAAATGTATTCCGCAAGCATTAAGCAATGTTGGAGCAGAGGTCACACTCTGGCGGGGGGCTCTGAGGCCCCCCTCCTGCTCCGCGCGTCCTTTTGTGAGTGGGTCAAATCAACAGAGGAAGAATTCAAAGCAACCAGGATAAAGTTACATCAATCACGAAGCACTCCGCAACAGCAGCTTCAAAATGCAGAGTACTCCGGCTCTGGTTCATCCAGCTGGAAAGACTTACCATCTTGGGAGCAGGAGGAAGAGAGAGCGAACTTAGAGAAAACACAGGCTATCATACTAAAAACATAGGAGGAGGTGTGTGCATGCTTCCCCCAGAGCAGTCTCCCATTGGGAGAGACCAAAACATGGCCTGTCGTACCCAATCAGCGCGAGCCAGCTCGGAGACCCGGAAAACAAAAGTGTCTCTTCCGTTTGCTGAAAAACAGACACCTTCGGTGTCCGGCACGACCCGACTCTGAATAACAAGTGTGTTTATCTTATCTTACATCTTGCAGCCAGCACACACACCTTCCCCCCTCAGGTTACCACACACAAGTTAAAAATATGTTTTAAGATATAGTTGTTATAGTTGGCTAAATATACGTAATACATGTAAATTACCTTCATATCAAATAATAACGAGGAAAACATTACCTTTGCACTCAAGCAGTCCTAGAGATGCTTTTCAAATAGTCAAACTTTACACAGGCCCAGTATAGAGAACACACACTCATTTGTCCTGCAGCCTTTCCAGGCACTTGAGCTATTGTTCACATCTTTACTTAAAATCAAAGGTTTCACATTGCATATTTCCAGCTTCTTTTTGCACAGACTGCTTATTATTGATACAAAGTAATTAAACACATACATATATTTTTAAGATATGTAGATTTCCCTGATATTTTCACCTGCTGTATCTAATGGAGACTGTCTCCTTCCCCCACCTTCTCTTCTCTGTCCTGAAAAGCTGCTTCCATTTCATATAGAGTAATTAAACATGTTTAAGCTAATTTCTCCACAATGTTTGTAACCATTCAGTACCCACAACTTGAAAGAATAAAACTGAGAAATCAATAGACAACAAGACTTTCTGAAAAATACTTCTCAACGGGCAATCACCCTACTCAAGCCAGAAGTCACAGGTTATGCTAAAAATGGGACATTATTCAAATGAATATACCAGAAATACACTGTATCAAACTTTCTGCCATAATACGTTACTTTAATACTTCAAATAAAGCCTCAATACCTACTCTATATGTTTACCTCAGTTACACCCTGTTATGTTATGTTTTTAGGCTATTCAGAGCACAAAGGAGGGAACTAATTACTTATAATAATTAGGGCCGGGACTTTAACGCGTTAATTAAGATTAATTAATTAAACAAAAATTAACGCATTTTAATCGCACTTATTTTTGCACCGCGGAACGTTTCTCACTGGATGAGGTTCAGGGGTAGCCTACCGATTATACTGGAGCACTAACTAACGTTCATGACTTCAGACAACAACAAACCACAGTGAACAATTGTCAAACATGAACGAAGAAGCTGATGAGACCGCTTTGGTTGGCCCCGTGAATGGGACATTTTTTTTTTTAAAACGGACGGATGGAAGCGTCAATAAGAGCACGGTTGTTTGCAAATTATGCAAAAAGGAATTTGCATATCACCGCAGCACATCAAGCCTCAAGTATCACCTCAATGCAAAACATATAGCAGCTAGCGTGGAAGCTAGCGTGGACGTTAGCCCGACTCGGAGTACAAGGACCCACACCCAATTCGCGTTGATCAAACAGTGGCCTATGCAACAGAGAGATTTTATTTTTCATCAGGATATTGGAAGAATAGGA
>NW_011342885.1:0-1791 GCF_000735185.1 Notothenia coriiceps | reverse complement strand
TCTTACCGCTAGGAGCACTCCTAGCGGTAAGATAAAATGCTTTGTGAATACGGCCCCTATTGGTTATGTTCACATACTTATTTGATTATTAAAATGTAAACCAATCTTTTTCATATGGGCGTTTTAGAGTTGTACCCCCTAGATCAGGTCTCTAGTAATTGTGTGCTCAAAGTGCACCAGATTGAAGCATTTTACTGTAAAATGTTCAAAAAAAAATCTTCCCGGGGGGAACATACCCCCGGACCCCCCTAGAGGATATCACGTCCACCCCCCAATTCAAACATGTTCATACAACACTGAATACATTTGAAGCCATTTTGACGTCTATTACCCATGTCAATAAGTTTCTGTTTTTGCAGTGTATTTGTCTTTTGTAGAGATTTTTCATTTATCTTTACACATAAAATGTCGCCTAAAATCTCACCTAGGGCAGCAAATTGTCTAGAACCGGCCCTGGTACTAGGCCTCAAGAGCCTTTCTTGTGCTGACACATAGAAACAAATTGGCGGGGCGCACTTTGCACGCGCACACACTAAAAAATTCCACATGCTCCGCGCTCACATTATGCTGGGCCCACGTGCCTTAGCACCGCTGCTATGACTCCATCCTAGGGGAAACACTGACTTGTGATAGTCGGACATGACAACCTGTGCAGCCCATGTATTGATTCCATCCGATAGCTGCTATAATACAAAACAAAACGTCTGCCTGCTCTCCACAATGATCAATAACAGCGAACGGATGGTCAAAGTAAGGTACAAATAAACGGAATCACACAAAGCCTGGTTAGTGTTGCCTGACTTTATAAAGTGTGTTTTTTTTTATAAGTGTGTGGTTGCCTTCTAGTCACTTTGCTCAGCACTACTGCTTGTAGGCAGGCATGACGAGACTCTTTAGTCGACCCATATTCAGGGGAGGTGGGTTTAGTTTCCTGCACGCCTCGACGTAAGAGAGACGTAAGCGACGCCGCCTCTTAGCTCCGAAGCTCTTGCCTCTAGACCGACAATGTTTTGGAGCTGGAAGTGAACCGGATTCCGGAGCTAAGATGCGGCGCCGATGCGGTGTGAACAGGAAAAAAACGGTACTTTTCAGGCTCCAGCTCCGAGCCGGAGCTGAAAACGAGTTGGTGTGAAAGGGGCATTAGTAACTAAGTGGCGGCACTGTGACATCAGCTTTGTTACTTCTATCAGAAAATGTAACACTCACCTGTAGGACAGCAGTCATCTTTGTAGAACTGCACCAGTGATACTGCATCAAAACATAGGCAGGCACACAACAGTAACTTTTCGGCCTCTCCTCACAGTAAATCCAAGTCTCTCATCTCTTCCTATGGACAAAAAAGATCAGGGAAAAAGCAAGAACATTTTTCAAGCATGTTATGTTTTAATTGATTCCCCATGCTAGTTAGAGTAATCACAGTCCACCACTCTTCTACCAATAGCACATTGTCTCTACCGCTTCTCTCTCGCTGTGCAGTCTCCCTTGCTGTAATCCACACAACCACCAAGCTTTTTTGCATGAAAATGCAAATAAGCATATGAACTCATCCAAAGAAATTGTTTTGATTGTTTTGATACCAGGTTTATTTCTTGTTGTTAGTGAATTGTCAACGGGTTTGTCAATTCTACACAGTCCGCCCCTGAAAAAGGTCTATGCACACGTTGTTATTAACAATAGTAATACAAAGAACAGTGTTTTCCATACATCGACATACAAACCCTGTTTGCACCATGTCAACAGAGATATTGTGGGAAAGCTCCGTCTCTCCTGCACAATCTCATCGGATCCAAA
>NW_011342884.1:0-2139 GCF_000735185.1 Notothenia coriiceps | reverse complement strand
CCTACTCCCCTGTGTCGCCTTGGCTGTCTCAACACTTGACATGCCGTCAAAACATGCATGAATAAATAAAATGTTCTTACTGAAAGTCAAATGTTGTGACTTTAACCCTGCTCTTACTTTGGTGCCATATTTTCAGGTCTACTGGACCAGTCCCACACCCAGTCAGTGTCTCCTCTCCGGTCAGCTTCCTCCTGCAGAATGAACACAGGATCAGATGATGAAGAGAAACAGTGTGTTGGGGAAATCCTGAATGTCCTCTTCCAACATGAGAGTACCCTGCTCACAAAGGTATCAACTGTAGCTGTGAACATGACAGGATGTGTGATTACCTAGAAGAGCATCAGGACTGTTTGAGGCATATGATAGCTATGTGATTAACATGATGATTCAGCCTCTATGGAGAGAGACATATGACAAGCATGATCATTTCTGACGTGGAGCTAATCTGAAGTAAACATTGAATACTGCTTTCTATTCCTCCATCTTGTGACTGTGGAACTCCCTCTCTTGGATATCAGCATGTGAAGGACACTGTTCGGGAACTAGTTGATGCTCTGTATGTGATGACTACTTCCATTCTGGAGAGGATCACAAATACATGGATCCTGAGATTGAAGCTCAAACCGGTGACCAGGGAGATGTTTCTAACGCTAATGCACAAATGACAAAGCGTTGAATCTTGAGTCTTTGTACCTGAGCTTTGGCCAGCTTCTCGGCCTGCTCCAGCCTCTGCCTCTCGCTCTCGGAGAACTTGAGCTGCAGCTCCTGGACCGATCCCTCGGCCTTCTTCCTGCGGTGCTCAGAGTCGCCCTTCCCCTGCATCAGAGTCTGGATCTCGATGGCCAGCTCGTTCCTCTCCGACTCCAGAGCCTGCTTCGCCTTCTCCATCGACACTTTGTTCTGCGGGGGACAGGGAGGATTGTTTTATTATTTCTTAATCGTTTAACCTTTACTAGAATGATGGCATTTTTACTACCATTATCTTTTTATTGGTATTTCTGTTGTACCTTTGTTTTATGGGGTTTTCTATTTTCTATTGTTGCATATATTAAATGAATACCATCGAAGGCTTTGTTAAAAATGTAGTTCTTCAAAGCACTCTTAAAGGTCTGGACACTCCGCTCTGATTTAAGGAGAGATAAAAGGTGATTAAATAAAGTGTTTTGAACGTTTCTTACCCTCTTAGCTTGCTCCAGCTGCTCGTTGAGCTCGTCGAAGGCCTGGCCGTGTTTCTGCCTCACTTCCCCCAGCTGCTGCTCGTGGACTTTGGCCTCATCGTCCAGAGTCCTTTTCAGATGAGTCACCTCGGTCTCACGCTTCGACCTGAGAGGGGAAACGGGGGGTTCACCTCAAGAAGTACAACAGGCTCATAAGTGCCCGTTGAGTTAGAGCAGGGAGAGAGAGTGGGGCACTTTCTCTACTCGGGGTCTGGCTTTCTATTTTTTCTTTCTTCAAAGGGCTGCTAATAAATTCATAAAATGCAATACGAGTTAATAACTCAAACTTTGTATGAAATGACGATATCATACAAAGTGTGACCCGCTCACATAAGTCTTGGCTTTCAGAATATGAAACTTTTATTTCCAAAATCACACGATAAATACATGTTTGAAGCTTGGAAAGGGAAGAAGACAGCTCTCAGATTATGAATGTAATCCGTAGAGTAATCATAGATAACACGGCAGGGTCCGTGACAGTTTGTTTTCATCTGATTTCAAATAAACAAAGTCTTGGCTTTCAGAATATTGAACTTGTTTCGGCAAATTCAGATGATAAATACAACTTTGAAGCTTGTGACGGCATAAATACAAGCGGAGAACGGAGTAACGTAACGTCACAGCAGGCGTAACAGCCGGTGTTTCTCGTACACATACACAAGTAATCCAAACCAAAATATCTTCCCTCCGTAGTATTTTGATCATTTGCTAATAACCAATCAGATCGATGGATTCCAGAGAAGAGGACACTTGAAGGACTTTTTCTCAAAGTGATGACTCGGTGACAGTCCAGCAGCGTATACAACTCAAAATGTGTCTTTGGTCAATGCGACTGATTCCGATGGAGCAGATCACATATGCAGGGGCCTAGTTCGTTAAGTTTGAGTCAGCAAAAGCAGATAATTTTACTAACAATATACTT
>NW_011342883.1:0-2043 GCF_000735185.1 Notothenia coriiceps | reverse complement strand
AGTTGGTTAGCCTAGCTCAAAGGCCGAACACCGGGGAAACCAGAAGGCATGACCAAAGGTCATTGAATCATCATCTTGCATCTTTGTAGCTCATAAATTAATTATTAAACTTGTCTAATCTTTTAAAAAAAGAAAGTGTTTGAAACTACAAGAGAGAAAATCAGAGTTTGTCTGGAAATCCAAGGAAATGAAAACTGAATAAATAAATAATTTAGGTAGCAAAGTTTGGCTTAATTACAGCAAAGTTAGCCCTTTTAAGCTAATATACTCGCAGGATAATTGCTGTTCTGAGTGTCGGCTGAAATAAATGTAATGTGTTCTTGGCAAGCTGACCCTGGTTTTACTTGAATTATCTCATTATTTAATTTGTTCTTCTATCACTAAAATTGATTTCATTACAATATCTGCTCCATTACATTGGATTCAAAACTTTATTTCTCAGTTTTTATGTTGATTTTTATTTGTGTGAACCACGTTTTTATGCAAGCAAGTTACGCTCTTCTTGTAAATAACACAGAAGTGTAAACAATCATTTCTCCACAATACGGTGAGCTGGCTTCACTTACTACGTATTTCTGCGGTGGCGTACTTTGGGATCATAGAGTCGGTGGTGAGCTCTGGATGGAGGATGCAGCCGTGTGTGTAAGCGTCCATGGGCAGTTCGTCCAGCAGCTGACGGTAGTGCTGCACCCGCTCGTGGAGAGGCGAGTCTGCATCAGGAACCAGCTGAGCCACCGTCTCTGCAGCGGGACAAAAAAACACATTCAGACAGAAATATTCAGAACCTTATCACGGCTCTTCTAAGGCAAACACAAGCACTGAAAATCATGATTAAGGTGTAAAGAGAAACCATAAAATTTCTTATTTCAGATTTCCTGTACAATTTTCATAAACGTTTCTGAACACCTGAGGTTTCTAAGCAACTGTTTTCAGCCTGCTCTAACATCACAGCACGGTCACCTGGTAACAGATTTCCATTTTCACAAAGCTTGACCTTTAAACAAACTACAGATGCCTGGAGGAACTACTCCTGGAGAATAACAAGCTGAGAGGAGATAATTAAAACAGATTTAAACTAAAAACCCTGAGATGAAATGCAAGCACAATCCAGGTGAAGAAAAACACCTTATGTTCAATAGCATGAGGCAGCAGGTTAATTCAATTAAACTAAACTATTGACATGGTCCTTTCTATATCCATGCTGCGGCTCAGGTTAAAGAACAGTTTGAAATCAACCACTTAGCCTATTTACCACTCGGACTAAGTACCTGTCTCTCTGCTGTATTGGTATTGTTCTAACCTTGTTAGTCTGAACGCGTCATTATGGGAAAATGCACCTGGAAGCACCCGCTGTAGCAGGAATTATCCTTATTGTAGGCTCTTTTGTGCTACATATTGACATTTACATTTTACCTATGCGTCACTTGTACTATCTTAAAGGGCCCATGTCATGCTTGTCCGGTTATTACCCGTCCCCTTGTGTGTTATGAAGGTTTTTATGCATGTAAACGGTCTGCAGAGTCACAAACCCTCAAAGTACACCCTGTAGGGAGTAAAACTCTAACACAGAAAAGACCTCCCCAAAACGCCTCGTTGGAGATTTCTCATTTTCTATTGTTTACTTCCTGGGTACTCTGACGTGGGGATACCCAGAGGCCACACCCTCTGCCAGCCTTTCAAGAAACAAAGCTTCACAAACCTTTCAGCGATTCATGCCGGATATGTACAGCGTAGGGCTGAAGAACGATGCTGTTCCTACTTTGTTTGGACCAGCGGGAGACTCGGGTACACAACCTGTAAGTATTCATTGTTGTATGTATTTATGATGTTTAAAAAAAACAAGGTATCTATCACGACTGTTTAAATGGGTAAACGTTTTTCGGGCTACTACGTTGGGAACGCGGAGAAATGCTCTCCGCAGACCCATGCTCACAGCGTTATAAACAGCCCTGCACATAACTTTTTTGCCCTGGTTCTCAAAGGAGCACCTGGAAATGTTGCTTGGTGCGCATCCTCTGTATCACGAATGTCAACGGGGGGGGG
>NW_011342882.1:0-2879 GCF_000735185.1 Notothenia coriiceps | reverse complement strand
AGGAGAGTGTGTGCACCAGTCTGCCTTGATCTATGAATTCATGTCCGTGACACTCACTGCTGCCCACAGCTGTTTTATAGAAGGAAAACCTCCTTCACTTCATGAAAGTGTTTTAACCACACACACCTCTACACACACATGACGGGTGTTATTTTCCCCATAAGGAACAAGTCGCTGCAAATTATCCCGCTTATTACATGGCCACATTCTCAACAAAGTAACGACATGACTTCCAATATTAATTTAAATGCTTTTATGGATTTAGAAAATGTTTTTATTGATTTAAAAAATAGTTGTATGTATTGATTTAAAAAATAGTTGTATGTATTGATTTAAATTGACATGCATCCGCTAAGAAAAATAGTCCGTTGTTACCGTTTTTTAAACAGTCTGAATGAAACGGCAGCTCTCAGCTGTGTATTTACACAACTAATGGCCCATCAACCACAGCTCTCTCCCCCCCTCCCCCCTTGATCTTTCTTCTCCAGCAGCTAAATTAACGTAGGTTACTCTGAGTGACAAGCTTACAGTTAGACACAACACTGTCATTGCAAGTGACCCTCAGTTAGTTTACTTTTATGTTCAACTGCTAAATTTGTTACTGATAAAAAAGGGCTTCTACTGTACCTAATTACCTTAACACTAGAACCGCCAGAGGTTTTTGTATAGGTCTACCTAAACCTGTCAAATCCTGCTATTGGAATGCAATTTTTAACAACATAGAGTGCTACATAACACACTTTCAGGAAAAGTCACGGACTGGGAGACTTTAATATTTTATTGAAAAAAATGTACATTGCACACACAACACACATCACACAAATTGACCCGATTGGCGGTTCTAGTGTTAAATAAACTCACTAATGAATGAAACCAGTTCATTACGCATTATTCTTATTCTTATCATTCTTTATGAGCGCTGAAGTAGTCTTAAAATCAGATCTGTTTTTTAAATGAAATCTGACGGCAGGCAGTTAGCTCTGATCACCTATGATAAATGCGCCACACCTAATCGCTGGCCATTCAGCCACAGAGCTCCCTCTATACAAATCAAGCTGTAGACGGTGTGAAAGCACCTATTGTCTTAAATAATGGTCGGAATGTGACCTGTGAGCCTTCTGAATTACCGTGGGACAGCACATTCTAAACTAAAATGTTCAATCAATAAAGTAACATCTTATATTATCTTATCTTAATAATATCTTCATATTAATAATAATAATAAATCATACAGTATGTGTCCGAAAGGGAGCAGGAGGAAGCAACACACAAAAATATACTGCATATTAAAGCAAACGATTGTAAAGGTTAAAGTATGAGCATAACAAATAAAGAAGTGTAATGTAAACATTTACATTATAATTATGATTATTTAATATATAAAGACTATATATTATTGAATTACAAGATTAGATATACTTTAGTTGATCTAAAATATTGATGTGTTCAAATGCTCTTCAAAACACAACTGAAAGTCCATGAAACTTATCTTTCTGTATTTGTGAATGAAGCGCCATCTCCTGGTTAAAACCTGAAATTGAATATCTGGCAACGCCCTCTTGGAAAATAGTGGGAGGGCTTAACATTCCTCTATACTGGTCTTTGGCAGGCCGTAGGCAGGAAGCTGTAAGCTGGAGTCCGAAATTCAGTGCTACATCTGTAGAGATATCCTTCCCTCATACTACATATCATTTCAGATATTCTTATGTTATCAAGTGAACAATGTTAATATTGAGACCGCTGTAGAGTGTTTACTACAGCAAATGTGATATGCAACTTTCATTATAAGAAAGGAGGATGTAGTATACTATCCGGATGTTACTGATGTGGCGCGGAGTGATACTGTGAGTGTGTATGTAAGCCCACATCTAGTATGTATGTACCATGGCTAAAGACCTGTTAGGTAAATAAAGATGTTTCATAGAAAGGTTTTTTTGTTAGAAAAAGTGGTGGGAACACTTTTTTCAAAAAGAAAAAAAAGCACTGCTGCATTAAGCGCCCCCTTCAAACAATACCTACATACATAGGGGGGAGAGGGGTAAGATGAGCCAGTGGGTACATTGCCCCACCCCCTTTATCTAGGGAACTGTGCACATTTGTTGTCATGTGACCATACATTCAGGAAGCACCCATCATTTATATCTGGCTGTGATGGAAAGAAGCGCATGATGAAGTGGTAAAAGTGTTTTCTGACAATAAACCATGTTTTGCTTGCCAAAGTACATTTTCAACATGTCAGGTAACTGTAATGTCAAAACATTTTTTTTCCAGGTCTGAAAATATGTATCAATAATCTCAGGTAATGTGAATGATTTAGCTAAAGATTAGCATTAATGACTAAAATAGACAAATGTTCCCCTAAAAGTTACTATGGAGCAAACTGAGCCAGTAGATCTCTGTTGTATAAAATGGTATTTCAACGTAGTTTTACACAATTGATGTGTATTGGTTTTTTAAACATTGTAGAAACAACAACATTCCTGTACCAAACAGCTGGAGGGAAGGGTATAGAACAGGGGTCACCAACCTTTTTGTCACCGAGGGCTACTTCAAGGGTACTGAGTAATACGAAGGGCTACTTGTTTGATACAAACTTCCTGAATAACATAATTGCACGGTTCACCTTTAATGATATTATTATTAATAATAATCAGAATACATATTAATTTACTGTATGTGAAGGACTGTCTGATCACATGTTAATGTTAATTATTCCTCACAATAATTATTAACAATGATTTACCATTGCTATAGCAACCCCATTGTTTTGTTATGAAAATGTATCTATATTTATACACATTCTCGTGAGATCTATCGGGTCGTTGTAATGCTGCGTTCACACCGGACACGACTTCGCTCTAATCGCTTGAGTGTCACCG
>NW_011342881.1:0-1939 GCF_000735185.1 Notothenia coriiceps | reverse complement strand
CATGGAGGGTATTTAATTTTAACTATTAAACAATTAGAATTTGTACATCTCACCAGATATTTTAGAGGAATTGAGTTCGTTGGATCTCGTGAAGTCAATCAGTTTCACTCAGGCGCTGGTCCTCTCGTCCCGTAACACTTTCTGTCGAGGTAGAGGAGAATCCGAGGATCCCGGCGGCCAACCACCAGCGTCCCTGGGTGTCCCCGACGGAGCTTTCAGAGATCCCACTCTTCTGACACCAATTTGTTGTGGATATTTTAAACTCTTCAATACTGTAAAGATGTACAATGAGAGTAATCAATAATAAACTGGTGAAAGCAGGCAGCGTTGTCTTTTGTTGGTTCTTTATTTGAAGCGCTTCAAAGGTACATGTCTCACAGAGTATAGAGTAGTCTGCAGGAGTGCACACAGGGTATAATGTGTGTGTGTGTTTTATAGAGGACTGTTGCTGTGCAGGAAGTAATAAAGATAAGACTTTCTTTAGAAAACTGTTATCTTACAATGCTCTCATAGGGAGGGCCGCATCCTCCAGGTACGACCTTGGCGGGATGCTACCTTGTGGTACAACAAGTCGAGTTGCTCCAATACAATTTCTAAGCATAATATAATCATTTGGTTTTACCATATAAAGTAACATAAGAAATTGCCACTACACCAAACATATGATTTTTTTTATTTTACTTGAAAAGTGAAAAAATAGTATTGCTATAGTACTACCTCTTTTTGTTACATTGGAGCTCTTTAACTGTTTGTTAATGCACTTTTTTATGTGCATGTGTCATATGTATCCAATATTATTTTGTATGTGAGGACATTTATTAAGACTGCTATTATTGTATTCAGTTAAATGCACTTTGTGATGTACCTGTTTAAAAAAAAATCACGTGTGGATGACATCAAGTCCAGCTTCCACCTCAGTTAATTCAGAAGATTATACTTGAGACACCTGGAGGGGAGGCGTGTTTTCGGGGACACGTGGAGGGCTTTTACCTGTCCATGTAGAACTCCAAGCCTATACTGTAGGTCAGTTGATTCTGGCAGGAGTGTGTCGGTCAAACAATGAGGCTTTACAAAGTCTGTGGGATGCAGGGCCCGGGAGGGGATGTTTGCCCCCCCAACATGAACCACACCTGGCAGACACACAGTAACACACAAATCCAAATATACACAGACGAGTATTCTTGTTGATGTTATGATGTTCTTTAAAATTGGTCTCGGTTTTGATTTATTTAACAATAAATGATAATTTCCTCTCAAAAATACCAAAAAATACGTTCAGTGTTTATTCTTTGTATATTTACTGCAGTTTTTCATGTTTACCAGCACTCTGATACATTGTTTACAGCTTGAAATGCTGTTAAATAACATTTGGTAATGATTTTTGTGTTAATGTAAGAGGGTTTAAAAATGTCTATTTCCTCCATCTCTCACTTTCTTTTTTCTGAAGGCAAAGAATACATCACTTTAGGCAAAATAGCGGATGTTTTTATAAATTCAAATATTTGAATTCTATAAATTGCAATAATAGTTGTTATCGACAAATGAACGGTAGGCCTATACTGTATGCCACCCTAAGTGGCAGATAGGGTGGACATTTTGACCTTCAGTAAGCATATTAGACAAATTGTGACTAGCTGGCTGGTCTGGTTGTTGAAGACAATTTAGTAGGCAAAGTTACAGGTTTTTAAAAATATCATTTTCTAATCGCTTCCAGAATACTCTATGTCTGTGACATGTTAAGCTTAGGTAGAACAAGTAGGCAAACTCGCCTGACTTTCCCGCCACTGGAGACAGGAAGAGAAGAGCGTCTGTGATGTCACAGGGGGGGCGGAGACCCGGGGGGTATACTACGAAACAGGATTTTCGTTTAGCAAGATAACTTCTGGGATATCCGGTACTACGAAGCTGGTTCACTTTTTAGCGGGCTAGATCTCCATGG
>NW_011342880.1:0-1343 GCF_000735185.1 Notothenia coriiceps | reverse complement strand
CGCGAAAAGGGGTGGGGTCAATATGACCCGCTTGGCGGAAATAGGTATAAATGGCAATCTTTTTGCCGATTTCTTCAATCTGACTTCATATTGACCATTTTTAACAACATAGGGTGCTACGTAACACACTTTCAGGAAAAGTCAAGGACTGGGAGACTTTAATATGTTATTGAAAAAAGTTACATACAATAAAAAACAGCTCTGGGTCAAATTGACCCCGTTGGGGGTTCTAGTGTTAATATTCTTTTTACTAATAGGAAGCAAAAATGAATTTGTAAATGTAGACGATAAATGAATACTGTGTGGCAGGTTAAGAAGGCCCTCCTCTCTCTCATTCACAACTTCATTTGACTACACATGTTCAAATGCACGTTTCAATCACTGTCGGTAAGACAAGGGCAACGCCGGTCCAAATGATCAACATGTAATGTGTATTAATATTATTAATATATATCTTTATTGAACAAGTACCATGCATGAAAATAAATCACACTAACAAATAAAACAGATGTATAAAATATAAATACTAATACATTTGTCCACATAAATATAACTTTACAATTCATTTAAACGAACATCTCAAATTAAATTAATGTTGGCCAGACTGATTGCACTGAAACAACTGAAACGTTGACTTTAATTAAATGTATTATGTCAATAAAATTCAATACAGTTATATGAATTTTATTGACATAATATATTTAATTAAAGTCAACGTTTCAGTTTGCCCAAAGTCATTTTTGTTGCACTATGGTGCACTAAGTGTTATAAGTGTGTGATGAAGGAAATCTGTTGCTAATGATATGAGTCCCTGAGCACCATGGGCGGGGATGGCTGGGGTCACAGAGGTCATACGAGTCACCGCAGGAGGGCTGGATGCTTGAATTGTCACCTTCAGACAGGCGCTGTGAACCTGGCTGCACAGGCGCACATTACTATCTAAATAATGAGTCCTTTAAATAGCAGGAAAACCCGTTGGCCACTGACTTTCTGGTCCATAACACAAAAGCTTTCTGTTGCCTCAAGACAGCACTGCTCTGACAACGTTTGAGGAGCAACAAACCCAATGATCAAATGTCACATTTTCATAATAATACACTTTATTTATATATCAGCTTTCATGCAATATGCAGCCCAAAGTGCTTTACAGAGCAGGACAAGGTACTGTATATACACAGGGCGACTGTGGCTGCGAGTATTGTCTCCATTGCTTTTATCCTTTTATTTTTTGCATTGCTTTTATTCTGTCTATATGATATATCATCTGTCTATATAACTGCTGTGAAGCACTTTGGGCTGCGATTCATGTATGAAAGGTGCTATACAAATATAAGGCTTATTAT
>NW_011342879.1:0-3446 GCF_000735185.1 Notothenia coriiceps | reverse complement strand
GGAGAGGAGAGCTAACATGTATTTAAAAAGCAGGAGATAAAAAAAGGAACTCACCTTGTGATAAACCTGCAAGAGAAAAAGCATTTGAGCTCCATACTGTTTCAGAAATAATCTTTGATGTGGTTTAGAACAGGATGACGTTTTATCACAACCAAATTTAACTTTATCACCGGAAGAATTCTGATAAGGCATTAGCTCCGCCTCCTTGCTGCAAAAGAGGGGTATGAGCAGTATGAGGGATGGCTACAATGGGGGATCTGTTTGGGATTTCAAGCAAAAAAAAGTATGGCCCTACAATATATGTTTCTAATATATTGGTCCACTTTAAGCTGTTCAGAATGAGTATTCCAGTAAGAATGATAAAGACTGAAGAGGGATGTGTTTTCTTTGATTGAAGGTCTCCGGGGTTAACACTGAGCAGTAATGGCTGCTCATTTTCACACCACCTTATTAATGCATCCTCTTTGCCCAAAATTGGGTTTTGAGTAATTTTCACTTTAAGGAAGGGTCACCACACTCATCAAGGCAGCATTGAAGTGTACATGCCCAAATAGAATACAAATGTGCACTCAAAATTAACACTTGCTTTTAAAAATGTGCCTCTTAGAAGTGCGAATCAGTTAACACCTGTTTTATGTTAAATTATTTCCAAGACACTGAATGCATTTTTGAAAAAAAACAGCATGCTGTCTTACGAACAGCTGCATGTTGCCTTCAGATATGAATAGTGCCATGTAGATGTGTCCAATATAAACATGCAAGTAGTAGAGTACATGATGAAACTATAACCCAATGACCTTTTCAAGCAGCTACTAAACATGCTATTTTTCTTGGATGAAGTTGAACAGTTTTGATAAAGGCAAAAAGGCAAGTGCAATGAAACAAATCTTTACATTGATGAAGCATGTGTTCACTGAAGAGAATAAAATGTTGTCTGATATTGACATCATGTCTTACTTTGGAGACTATAACCTTCCTCAAACTGGTACAGGATGTAATTATGACAGTGGTGAACACTTTTATTGTTTTTAACGATTCAGTGAAAAGATGGACATTANCGGATACAGATTTGCTGCCGATATTACGTAATATCGGATGGCGGACCCACAGAAAGTTGCTATCAGAAACAATGCCTGAAGTGTTTTGGACGTAATCTCCGAGATTACGTCCAAAACACTTCAGGCATTGTTTCTGATAGCAACTTTCTGTGGGTCCGCCATCCGATATTACGTAATATCGGCAGCAAATCTGTATCCGCTCGCTGTATCCGCTCGCTGTACCCCCGTTTTAAAAAGATTTGGGTACGGAGGAAAAGAGAGAGGGTTTTATTTGCTGACGCTGCGTGAGTTCCCCGACACACCAGGGACACATATGTATGTATAAAAGACATCAAAAAGTGCATTTTGCAAGATAGGTCCCCTTTAAGATACAAGAGCAAATGTAGCTGGCAGACATTTCTAACGAGAACTAACCCTGGGTTACGCCACATTTCATGAATCAGCTGGTGAATCTGAACAATTTCATTTACAGCCAAAGGTGAAGATTCAGGATTCAAAGGTTTTAAGAACTGCAGCCTCCCATTCTCCTCCAACAGAGCAACATACCATTTATATTAAGATATAAACACAATAAATAGACTTAAAATGAAGGAATAATTTATATGTACATCCAAAATAGAATGAGCAAATAAAATATAAAATGAAATAGCATACAGTGGAATAACATGCTTCTTATTGTAATATCATATACCTGTTGACTTTAAACATATTGAAGTGGTGACACTTCGCAGAGCTCAGGAGTTGAGTCTTATGAAATTATGATGGAGAACACTGACCCTGAGTCAGCTGCTGGCACACTGATGAAGGCTGGGTGAGGGAAGGTCTATAGTGAGGGGATCTTGTATTGTGGTGGTTGAACAGTGAATAAAGGATTATGTTTCCCAAGAAAACACTGAAGCTGTCCCATGTCAGGTCTGCACCGCACTGCTAACCCAGCAGCTTCATCAGTTCATCTCGCTCCTCCCCTGGGCCCCAGAACATCAGTTACTTTTGCTGCGTTCCATTTATATTGGAAGTTGGAGGTTGGATCTGTGAGGGATGTCCCATCAGAGTTGACCAAGGTCCAATAGCACTAGTCAGGGTTAGCCATTGTTAGCAATACGCTTTATTTTGTATTTTGCGACTACAAACATTGTAGCAACATATCCACAGAAGAGCTCACATGTTATATTATCAACATGTTCTCTAAATGCTCGTATGTGGAGACTACATGTTGAATTATGATCTCGGGTATGGAGAGGTGTTCAGACCTCGGGGTGCGTTCCAGTTGAAATATCCAATTGGAAACTCTAATAATCCCACCTCCCAGTACGACTGGAACACACCATTTGCTCTGTAGTCAGCAGCATTTTATTCACTGTGAATAAAGCCTAACTAATGATGCAGAGAGAATAAATATTGATTTGACATATTATTATTGAACCAGTCTACAGTGACTGTTGTTAAACAATACAAAATAAGTGTGCACTGGAGTTTCACTTGTGTGTGATATGCACACAAGTTAAAGTTATTTATTAAACAAAAATACTGTGTTTGCTTTTAATTAAAGTTTTAATCTGAAAAGGCATTTGTAAACTTTCTGTAAGCCTAGACTAAAATATAACAGGACTCATTGTTTATTCTAAATATATTTTTGTTCTTTTCTAATATTAGTTGTTCTGTTCTCTTAGAAAATACACTTTATTTTCTCTTGTATTTATTTGCATAGCATTTGAAATTGAGGGAATCCAAAAGACAAGTAAGGTAATCAGGTTACAAAATGTTAATTTAATCGTTTATTTGCCAGGGACAATGCACAGTAATGAACACTTAAAACATTCAAATGTATCAATCGTAACAGTGCCAGATTTAGCTTTGAGCTCATTTCCATCCGCAGTCCCTCACATAAAACATTTAAGAAAATTATATTTTACAAACATAGCAAAAACAAAATACATGATATGCAAAAGTGCAAAAGAGCAAGAGCAGCATACACGAGTATGTATGACATGGTAATATAACAATATAACAGCTACGACATATAAAGTGCAAGAGAAGATACAAGAGATACATAAAGGGCAAGAGGAAATACCCCTGTATTAAAGTGCATTTAGTGGTGATTGCACGTCTGTTTGTTTCTCAACCATTCTTTGAGTTGACCTTTAAAACTATTGAGAGTGGGACAATCCCGTATCTCAGTTGGGAGGCTATTCCACAATGAGCTGCCTTTAATGGAGAGGACATTTCGTCCAAAAGTGGACCGTCTACGGTGGACTTCACAGTGTCCTCTGGTTTCTGACCTAGTGCTGCGTCCAGTGTGTTTTCTGTGGATGAATTCCCCTAAGGGTGGGGGGGGGGCCAGTCCATGTAAAAGTCTTTGTATGTATTTCTGTGTGTTTGTGTTGCAGT
>NW_011342878.1:0-854 GCF_000735185.1 Notothenia coriiceps | reverse complement strand
AAAAATAGATCTCTGTCCTCCGTGTTTTATTATATTATTATATAGAATCGTTATTCATTTGTTTTAAAGTTCAATAAATAACAAAGAAGACCTTTGACCGGCACTTTTCTAATTTTGTCCGGAAGATTTAAACTTTAACGGACATCAACTGAAACTCTGCCGCACGGTCCCCTCGTTCCTTGGAAGAGGCGGAGAGGTGGGTGTTTGTCATCTTCTGGTGGACTAACCGGAGAGAATTACAGTGCTTGCCTCGACGGGGAGGGATTACATTGAATTACAGGAGCAAACGCTTGCCTTGGGGAGGGAGAAAAAGAGCCACAGCGGAGAATAAACAGAAGGGCAACCATGTCAACCATGCACGGGAAGTCTTCTTCGCTGCTTTTGTGGCAGACTACAGCGCCACTGGCATATGTACTACAGCGTCTCCCGCGCCAACCCCACATTCTCCTGATAGGTGGAGAGTTGGCCCAATAGCCGTAGCGCCACCGTTCTGACGTCAGGACAGTGTTCAAATCTGGATCAGTTTTTATCAGATCCGTTGCAGTCCCTTTTTTTTTTTTTTTTTGGGTATGGAGGAAAATAGAGAGGGTTGTGTTTTCTGACACTTGGTGAGTTCCCTGGAACACCGGGGACACATATTCATGTATAAAAGACGTACAAAAGTGCATTTTGCATGATAGGTCCCCTTTAAGTAAATGAAAACCATTCACAGTTAAGAATTAGATGTTAATTATTAATTCTGTAAATTACCTTTTTAATATGTCTAACTATATTTAAAATATGTTACCTTTTTATAAAAGTGATTATATTTGTATGCCAATATTTTCCTATGGTAAAATTTCGCTTAGCACTTT
>NW_011342877.1:0-4402 GCF_000735185.1 Notothenia coriiceps | reverse complement strand
ATGTTTCACTATTTATAATTTCAGATTTTTTTTTTACATTTAGAAAAAAAACGTTTTGAACATATTGATGCAAAGATCTCCGCTATTCTGAGACCCTCACAGAGTTCCAGTCCCTTCTCAAAACTCATCTCTTCTCCTCTTGTCTACTCATAGCCCCCCCCCCATCAATCCATGCCGGTTGATCAAGTTAGTCCTATACCCCCCACCCTAACCTTCCCTTATATTGTAAAGCGATTTTGAGTCCTTGAAAAGCCCTATAGGAATATAATGTATTATTATTATTATTATTATTATTATACTGAGTGACAGGTATCAGATCTTGCTGTGTAAAATAATCTTCCTGAGAGGTTTCACTTGTGATGTAGTCTGTGTGGTCTACAGTGAATGTATTCCTGACAGCAACAGGTGATAAGAATCAAAGGTTCCCATAGGATCCCATAGGAAATGCATGTGGGTCACATTTGACCCACTTATGGAAGCTTGGGGTAGAAATACAAAAACTACAATTTCTTAAAATGTATAACATTTAAATAACATTTTTGAATAGCATGATATCCAAAACATGTTTTTTGAGGAATAGCTGGAATATGAAATGATAAAGAAATGTAATTACAAAGATACTTCAAGAAGACCACCTCACCGGGTCAAAAAAGACCCACTTATGCATCTAAGGGTTAAGAAAAATTACTCCCCCTTCTTCTCTGTTTCTGAATCAGACACTGCAGAAGGAGATCCAGGGTCACCAGCCGCGTATTGATGAAATCCAAAGACGAGGCCAGACTCAGAGCCAGGTGGACGGTGAGAGGCAGTCGGCCCTTGAGGAGCGCCTGGTTGAGCTGGGGGAACTCTGGGACCAGTTGAAAGCCGAGACAGACAAGCGCCATGATCGTCTAATAGAGGCCAACCGCGCCCAGCAGTTCTATGCTGATGCGGCGGAGGCAGAGGCCTGGATGGGAGAACAGGAGCTGCACATGATGTCAGAGGAAAAGGCCAAGGTAAGATGGGGGAAATAAAAGTGAACGCTCTTTCACAACCTTATGCCTGGAGAAAATGTGATCATTTCCTTTTGGTTTCCCAGGATGAGCAAATAGCGCTAGTGATGGTCAAGAAGCACCAGACCCTGGAACAGGCCCTTGAGGACTACGCCCAAACCATCCACCAGCTGGCCAACAGCAGCCGCCTTATGGTCACCAGTGAACACCCAGAGAGGTGAGAGAGCGCAAATAGATACGAATGTTGGAATGACAGCGTGTCACAAAGATGTACAAACACTGATCTGTCTTGCTGTCTTTCTTCATTTACGCAGTGAGAGGATCACCCTACGGCAAGCACAAGTGGACAAACTGTATGCAGGGTTGAAAGACCTCGCTGAGGAGCGTCGCGGGCGTCTTCAGGAGAGGCTGCGGCTGACCCAGCTGAAGCGGGAGGTGGATGACCTGGAGCAGTGGATTGCTGAGAGGGAGGTGGTAGCTGGCTCCCACGAACTAGGACAGGACTATGAACATGTCACTGTGAGTGTTTTATCTCCATCTCATATTTTAGAGACACTGATGTTCAGGGACATTTAGCGGAATTAATTGCGCCCTGATTTTTCTCCTGGCAGATGCTGAGGGACAAGTTCCGGGAGTTTGCTCGTGACACCAGCACCATCGGCCAGGAGCGAGTAGATGGAGTCAACGAGCTGGCAGACGACCTGATTGAGTCGGGTCACCCTGAGAACGCCAGCGTGGCCGAGTGGAAGGACGGGTTGAACGAGGCCTGGGCCGACCTGCTGGAGCTGATCGACACACGCACACAGATGTTAGCAGCCTCCTACGAGCTGCACCGCTTCCACCAGGACGCCATGGAGGTGCTCGGACGTGTGAAGGAGAAGAAGGAGGGTCTGCCTTCAGACCTCGGCCGGGATCTGAACACCGTTCAGCATCTACACAGGCAGCACAACACGTTCGAAAATGACATCCAGGCCCTCAGCGGACAGGTCAGAAGCCTGTTTATAAAGAGAGCTCATGTGAGACTCCCAAGAGAGACACGTTAATAGAAAGCTCAATGTGCTCTGTTCCTCTTTGACCTTGTAGGTGAACCAGGTGCAAGATGACGCTGCACGCCTACAGAAGGCTTACGCTGGAGAGAAAGCTGATGACATTAACAGGAGTGAGAATGCTGTGTCTATTGCCTGGGAGGCTCTGCTGAAGGCCGGTCAGGCCCGCAGGCTCCTCCTGCTGGACACTGTGGAGAAGTTCCGCTTCTTCAACATGGTGCGAGACCTCATGCTCTGGATGGACGGCGTCAACCTGCAGATAGACGCTCATGACAGCCCCAGGTGAATGTTATTTCATGCTTCATTCACAGATACTGTGATGAATGCTGTTAGAAATGCTCCAAGCTCCATTTTCTTGGCTGATTCTTTTATGACAAATAAACATTTAACTGTATTTTAATAATAAAACATTGACTATTAAAAAAACCTGGACAAAATCCAACTGAAAATGAATTGCAATATATTTAAGCAATAGCTCACGACAGGCCGTGGTATATGGCCATTATACCACAGTTAAGGGGCGTGGTTCGGCCCGACGTGAAGCATGTAGTTTGCTTTTCAGCCAAACTGTATACAGATAAATCGACTTCTTTCTGCAGATGTGAGCGTCCTTAACAACGGTCGATAAGTCCTTGCTGCACATTATCCCTTACATGTTTCCATCTTAAGCTTTGTTAGCTAGTTAGTTTAGTAACGGACGTAATGTAACAGTTGTAACGGTTGTAGCTTTTCTCGGACTCGGAGGGATACTGACTTGTTGTGAAAAGTAACTACAATTGACGGTTGACGTAGGGGTTAATGACGCTCGCTTCATGTCATCCAAAACACTCCGGGAGCTGGGAGTTGGTAACACAAAGTGGAGAGAAACATTGTTCATATCATCATACCACCAACATTGCAACCATACAAAGCAGGTTGAAAATAGTCAACGTTTTCCTTTAAGTTGTTCCTTTATGGCTCACTTCATGATGGGGTTGATCAATCAGTGCATCTAAATGCTGTATTATGACAAATATGTTTAGATGTCATCTCCTTCTCCTTTCTTTTGTCGTAGGGACGTGTCCTCTGCGGGGCTGGTCATTGCCAATCATCAGGATATCAAGTCAGAGATTGAGACCAGGGCTGACAGCTTCACCGCCTGCGTTGATTTGGGAAAATCTCTCATCAACAATAATCACTATGCATCTGATGAGGTACTGTGCAGCGGGACATTCTCAATTTTATCTGCAGTCATTTGAATGCATATTCAGAATAAACCACTCTTAGGGAAATGGGAACACACTTAGTGTTTCATTTTGGGGTGATTACTTAATGTTTTCATGATTCCTTTCCTTACTGTAATTTCTTTGATTTATAGATCCGGGAGAAACTGGCTCAACTGCAAGAAAAGAGAGAAAGGATCAACAGAAACTGGCAAGACAAGATGGACCATTTACAAATTGGTATGCATCCTTACCATGTTTTATAGTCTGTAAAAGGGCACTAAGTGCCATTGCAAATGAGGGACACTTGAGATTGCTACAAGGTGAAGGTAGCAGATAAAATACAAACGTGTGTTTTTATGTTATGTTACGAATATTACCAAGATAGCTTTTTGCTGCAGATGTGAAATGTCATCCGTCAAGACTTCGAGTTACACACTACGTGGTATTCTACAAGTCATGTGTGCAAGCACCTTTTTTATTGGTACTACCGGTAATTGCACTATTGCCAAAGTAGAGCCAGGACTCTTTCTGTGTAGTTTATCCCTGAAATTACGACTTGCAGATCGATGCAAATAAGATGGATTATTGTCCCTTTTTCCTAGCAGCGTATTTTGCTATAGAGAGGCGAAGTCCCTCCCCTTCCGGTGGACCTCCATGGGACCTTATTTCAGAAAAATTATGTATTAAAGTCAATGGCGAGAGAAACGTTATCTTTCGATCCCGTTTCAATTGTGCCACAAATTACACATATGATGTTTGTCAATTTAAAAGATAATTTTGCAAGTAAAAAAAACAATGTTTTGCCGTAAAGCTGAAGTAAGAATTTTTTTGTGTGAAACCGCTCAATTAATTAAATCGCTGGTCTCGCACAACAACACACGTCACCAAGATGGCCCTCACTACTGTCTTGCCAAACAAGGGATTAACTACCCTAACTATCACCACAATGAAACACGTCCAGAAGAATGTCATGCAAAGCTGCCTGCCTGCCTTCGATTCTCCCTGAACTGCCTGATCTTTTTAATGTTCAATGTTAACCATATGTGCAGATAGCATGAAGGAGGAAATATCCGGGCTTAAACGGTGTATTATAGAATGATCACACCGGTGTGACAGTACTCTTCAAAGGGTTGACGAAATATGACTACTACTCTTACTG
>NW_011342876.1:22503-54951 GCF_000735185.1 Notothenia coriiceps | reverse complement strand
TTCTTCTAATCCTTGGCTGCTCCTGGTCTCTTGGACGCCTAGCAGGCTCATAATTATAAGGTTGTGGTCCGTCATATGCATTCGAATATTCATGTTCAACTTCTTCTGTGTCGAAACTAGCATTGGGATCCATGTTTATTAATACGTTACACCGGCCGCTCTCCCCCTTGTGTCCCCCGTGTTACGTCACACACGGGAGGTCACGTGCCGAGGCTTTTTTATGCGGAAGTGAACATTTCTTACAAAAACGACGCCAGATGTCACTGTAGTGTATATTTCTGTATATTTTTTTGAAAATCTAGTGTATTCATCATTTTCCTACACATTTATTCACAGGTGTCTTTAACCTGGAAGTTGCTCTTTAAGCACAATATGAAGTGAATTGAAAAAAGCTGAAATAGTCAGCAACAGCTATTTTTATGAGTCTATGGACTTGATTTATTTGAAATAGCATCTTTTTGTCTTCATTCTTAATAAAGCCTTCTAATCAATTGATTTTAAGCTCACAGATATGTGACCTTAATTTCTCCCATTTGTCAGGGACATTGAAATCTTCCCGGACGCAATTTAAAAATTCTGGTGCAAATGTGTCCTTTTCTCACCATGACTGCTCCTGTCCTTGATGTGGACCATCCAGCCCTCCTCCTGCGGCGCCTCTTCCCCTTCCCCCGCCTCCCTCTCTGCGTGCAGCTCGGCGTGGATCCGTGACACCGAGGTGGAGTCCAGCGTGACGTCACACAGCTCCGCCGCCCGGCCCAGCCTGAACACCGAGTGGCTCAGCGCCGGCCTAAAGGTGTACAGGTCCCTCGCCGAGTCCCCTGCAGACGACCCGATCCGCAGCAACTGGAAGCACGGCTGCACCCCGCACAGCATGACTGAAGGCTTTGATTGTCTGCCACCGCTGAACCCCCCCTGACCCAGAGGCCACACAATATCTGTGACAGGCCCTGAGCTACAGCACGTTAAGATCCATTGTGGGATATACTCTTTGCTAGTGGACCGAAGTTAAATTAAAGGCATGTGAACTTGCAAGAAACTACTAGATCAAATATTCTAAGCTCAGGCCTGGTTACAGGCAGGTGCAGCTGTTTGAGCAACAGTTGTTTGCATTAGTATGGAAAGCAGATGCCTTGTTGCGCCTTGCCGTGAATACATGAATAAATAATAAGGATATGGAGCCCTGTGTAAGCTGGGGAAGTGTGGAAATGAGCTACTGCACTCTGTCATGAGCTCAAACTCACACAGATTAAATCCTCCATGGAGTGGAGGCTGTAAGAGGATCTTTAGTAATGTGGACAGCCTGCGTGTTACCACTAAATGGGAAAGGTGCAGTAAATATTAAAACCATGAAAAGCAAACCTGATATAGAAACTTGACAGCCGTGACTTTTAGCCTGAGTTCTGACGTTTAAAATTAACAGGTTTGAACAGCTGTCATCTGAGCCTGTGTGTAAATGTGTGAGATTAAAATCCCAGGCTCCTGACATCAGCCGTCTCACAGGTGAGAAGCCTGACAGTGCTGTCTGATCTGAAAGAAGAAAACATAAAATACATTTGCTTAATTGCTGTACTTAGTACATCTTTATAGATGTTATTTTCTTGACACTTCAGACGCCACATAAAACATGCTTCATTACAGGCTGCCGTTAAATTAAACTAATGTCACACTGAGGGAAAAACACCAGATGCTTCTTAAACAAGAGAAACATGAAAACTGTCAGCTTCACACTGTGATCTTTAGCTTTGTGCAGTGTGCACCGCATGCCGTGCATCAGCTGCATGTAGACGTATCATGGGACACGGCACAAAGCCAGACACAATAACCAAGAGAAATCAACGGAATGTCAAGTAAAACCTCGTTTTAAAAACAATTACTGCACATATCCTGATAGAATCTGCACATATACTTAAGAATGCAGCGATAAACGTTACAGTGAGATTGAAAGATCAATGAGGTATCGTAGTCCTGGTTTTTAGCTTGTCAGTCAGAAACAGGATCAAGCTAGCTGACGTAGTTCCTTGTAGGACAGAATGAAAGTCAAAGCTGCCACTTACAACAATGGCATTCCGTCTTTATGTGAATTATTCCTCAACCAGCTGCCGAAAAAACACCGTCGACTGCTCCACCAGCTGCTTCAGCTCATAAACTTTGAATAAAATGTTTTGTTTCTGCAGGTTTTTATCGCCGTTGTTCGCTTAGTTCGGTGCAGCTTTTCGCCTCCTGTCCTCCCGGGAGGAAGTGCTTTGAAATTTGGCGCGCCACTCCTGGGGCTTCCTTGCACGAGAACACGCGTCATGTCCTGCTCCGCCCTGATTGGCTGAGGGCCAAGGCGCCTTCAGCGGGAACAGGACGGGCTGAGTCCGGGGACCAGAATCACAGCTGCTGAACAGCTCAGTGGAGGAATAAAGCTCCTTTGAATTTGAATAACTACAAGTACATTAACTCAAGTACTTAAGTACAAATCCCAGGTAAGTTAGTTGTACTGCAACTCCGTGCTGTACTCCACAGAGTGGGTGAAAGAACAAGCCCATTCATCGTATATTTTACTTATGTTATGTGCTGTAGCAATAGGCCTACTTCAGGGTAAAAGTAGGCCACTGCAAGTAAAGGCCATGCATTCATAATCTTAGTTCATAGTATACATTATGTATATATTGTAGATTACCCTGTAACAGCATACATCATTTATATGTATTAAATACACTGTTTACACTGCCATATTCACCTACCTACATCATTCATGTATTAAAAGTTAAAGTTATCATTATCAGTAATGGAAATATATAGGCTACTGTATATTATATTACTGCATGGATATAATTAGTATTGCATTAATTATTACATTACTTGAATGTTGGAGCTTTGTAAGGTGGGGCTTATTTTAATTACTTTATACACTGTCATATATAGTATTATTAGACATCACACTTAATTCTTTTTTTTGTATTGATAACATGAATCAACAAGGTGACTAAATCTGTCAAATTTAGTTGACTAAAAGTCAGCAATAAATGGAAAAACTCAAGTAGTAACATTTTAGAACCTTTAAAGTTATACCTTAAAGTGCATTACCTTACTTACAGTCCACCACTGCTAGGCTACTTCTCAAAATATTGTACTTTCCCCCCGCTACATTCCAACTTAACTGACATGTCCATTCTAAAATGTTGGAAACACCCCTCATCTTAAACTGTGTTACACACTACAGTTAAAGCATTGAGAAAACACAACTTCCAGTAGCTTCTAGCTCTGTGTATATTCAAAGTTAAAGAGATTAAATATGTCTGAAACTTTGAGATCCTCTCTAGACTATTACAAAATAGGTTTTCCTTGGAATACATGACTGAAATTAAAATGGAAATACTTGAGTTAGTATGAATGAAATCAGAGTATTAAAAGCAGGTGCACATAAAAAACAACAACGTTGGATTCATTCTCTGTTGAAAATTCATTTAATTGGAATTATTCATTCATTACAGAAAAAGAGAAGCTTTATAAAAGTCTTTGCAGGGTGCCGAAGGGTCTAATATGATACGGGTATATAAATATTCATATTCTTCAAGCAAACAAGGGTGTATGGCCACTTGTTCATGGCAGTGCAGTGAAGTATCGCTAGAGTCAATGATTACCGATCTGGAGCAATGAGATCTGAACTCTTATAAGATATAATAAAGCATTCAAGTGAAAGTAACAACAAGGAACAACATGCAAACTCAATGTGCACTATCCTGAGGAATAAACGATTAAATGTTTCCGTGTTTAATGTGCATATGACAATAAAGCAGAATTGATCTGACTTCAATTAAATAAATGTAAACCTTAAACACAACACCGAAGAAAATCAAACCACAAAAATGTTACATATATTTTTCTAAATGCGTCATACTTCAGAATTCATACAGATTTAACAAACAGACCCATACTTGTGATGATGTTATCCCACATCTCTTCACAAAGACAAACGTGATTTTTATCATGTAAACATTTCTTTAGTTGGCTTGTTTTTTTTTTTTTGCAGAAGCAACAGCAATAATATTAACAGTGGCAATACTTCTCCTGCCCAAACCATGTGCTAAAACAACTAACAGGATATCGTTTTGCCTCAAAAGCCATCCTGACTCTGGGGGTTCCCAAAACCAAAACTAATGTCTAATGCCCCTTAGATCGAAACCCTCAAATAAACATAAGCGTTAACTCTGAAGTGATGTTAAAGGAGAGTAGGCTACTAGTGTCATTCAAATAATTTAAAAAAAAATGTTAAGCTAACTTTGATTTCCTCTTGTGATTTGCCAAAAAAACCCAAAGGGGAAAAACTAATTTTGTATACCATTACATTTCCAATTGAAAAAGTGTGACTTTTCCAAATGGAGGCTTCAAAGTTTAAATCTTTTATATGTTCATCATTATTTTTGATTTGCAAAATAATGAGTCATTGTGTGCACCCAAAAGACAGTCTTTGTGATTGGCAGCAACCTTTAAAAATCTGAAATATTCTTCTCTCACTATCACTCTCAGCTTAATGCCAGCATTGACAAGTGATTTTAAGACCCAGGAGGATCATGGGAAACCAGATCTCAGCGAAAAGGATGGACTTAGGAGAACAGCGATACAGACAACTGCAATTCATACTATTATTATTAGAGATCATCATCACGGCTGCTGTCCCACAAGCAATCTACAGGTCAGCATGCTGCAGTTACACTAACTCTTCAGGACAGTGAGTATAGGCTATAATATCAGAGTATGGAGATATATCAATAAGCACATTAATTGCAGGAGTAGTCTTTTTGGTGCTAAATATGATGCAACAAAAAGTTCTGACGATGTATTCAAGCATCTCCATTCATTCAAAAGAAGTGCGATTTAGTTTTTTAGTTAATGCATTAGTTTGGGACGAGGTACGTTTGTCCCAAAGTAAATACATTGATTATATGAAAGTATTTTGTTAGGAATATTATTTAATCTTTTTTATTGTATAAAAAAAACATTCTCAGGTGCTGGGAGTGTCACGGTGGGGGCAGACGTGTGGCAAATAACTATTTCTAAGCAGACAGTTCAATGCATTTCTGAATAATTTCCAATGTTTGTCCAGAGATGGAGTTCTGCTGAACTGGGATCAGTTCAAGTCCAAGTGTGTGTTAGAGGGTGAGCTTAAAATGACGAGGAACAGTGGCTTTTCAGTTATATTCTCCAATTATGAGTCATCAATCAAAGTTAGGAATATATTCAATCACAGCAAGAGCCACTGACTTGCGTTGCAGTGAATTACATTTAATTTATCTCAGTGTCAGAAAAGGCAGATGACATTCATCTCGTATTTTCCACTAAAGCTCATTTCTATTATGATCAGCGGTATCACCAAACTGTGACCCTGCAGAGATCAATTCATGGGTTTTCATTACATTCTTTGGAAATATAGAGAATAGTGGATTAGCAGAAGATTGAATCTCCCAGAATTGAAAGAACATTTTATTAAATTCTCACCCATACGCACACAGGGACGAGCACTTCTGCTCTGGCTTTGTGAATGGCGGCTCTGATGTGTAATGAAACAGAAAACACCAGACAATGCTGAATGACGGAGAGTGAAATCCTTTCATAAAGACTTCCTCAGCTGAGAGTTCCTGAACTATAGTATTATTATTCCATCAGGCACACCCTGACATGCAAAGCAGGCTCTTTGGCCTCCACCCTGTACAATACTTAGTGTCCTTCAGCAGGGACTTTTAATGCGTGTTAAGAATAAAACATTTGATCTGCACTGAAAACAGCTCCATATGATCGCAAAAGACCTGAAAAGAACATCCTTACTGAACGTTACGCTCAATAAAGAAATGACCATGCAAAGTGTTTGCAGAGGTGGAAAAAGTGCTTAATTAGAATTAAAAAAGACTATTGTCCTAAAGAGGACATATTATTCTCATCTCCAGGTTCATATTTATATTTTGTGCCTCTACTCTGACTTTAAAATACTCCAATACACGCAAAGGTACTGCATTTAAAATGCAGAAGTACAGAAGTATTTTCAGCCAAATGTACTTAAAGCATCAAAAGTAAAAATAATTGGTATGCAGGATGGCCCTTTGTTGATGTACTATATGATAATAGATTATTATACTGTACAGTATAATCTTGTTTTAATCACTAACACATACATGTAGGAGCATTTTAATGTTTTTTTTTGTCAATGTTTGGCCAATTTCAGATACAATACTGGTTTGATTAGTAGCACAGTAATGCATCATATCATATACTGTAAGTGGAGTAAAAAGTACTGTATTTGCTTTTATAATGTCCTGGAATAGAAGTACAAGGTAGCATAAAATGGAAAACTCAAGTAAAGTACAGTTATGTCAAAATGATGAGTAAATGTACTTAGTTACATTCCACCACTGCATGTTGGTTTCCTGCACTTTTGTCAGTCTACAAAGCTGTTACTGTGTAATAGTGCACCCCTGAGGCGACTTCAGATACTCCAACAGTACTGAACGAATATCTATGAAAGGATTTCACGCAGCGTCTCCATGACCCCAACATTTAAACGTGACATGAGTAAGAGCGAGCGTCTTCCTCCAGCACTATGTGTTTGTTTTCTACCTGCTGTGGACGTGCGGTTAAAGGATCAATGCAACGTTTGGATAGTATAAAACCTTGCATAAGCCTTGCAGTAAGAAACATATTAGTATCTTCACACTATACACATGCAGATCACATATCTTTATACAACAGTGGGAAAAAAGGGTGGTTGATGTTGAGGTGTCAGATTCCTCATTCTGCCCGGTGGATGTGATGGATGTCTCAGTGATATCATAATGAATATTGCTTTAGAATTCATTAAAGACAATTCACTTGACCATCAATTTGTTATTACCTAATCTCCTTATCAGAGCTTATTTGAATCAACCTGATATTTACATCAAACACAAAGTCAGTTTTGGAGCCTTACTGTCTTTGTGTTGTATATAAATCTGAACCATTACCTGCACAAGCAAACGTGCTTCCCTGTAAAACAGCCATACAAAATCAATATCCAATAACAAGTAGGGTGGGCAAATCACTGTACACATTCAGGGTTTATATATTTTCTCTTTGCAGTAAATAAAAATTAAATCAAAACCGCTTTTTCCTGAATAAGAAGGGACCTAGTTAGTCGTTTCTTTTTGCAAATCCATATATTGCATTTACAATAGCTGCTACTTTCTACATTTTTTGTTATAATGTGAACCTTCGTCTTGTTTTAAAGGATCACATGATAAACGTTGTGCTCTTCTCGCTCAGACACCAATCGTGGGTGTCCGCGCGGCTGCTCTTAGAAACCCTATGAGGTCGTACATCTTACAGACTTTCCAGGTTTACATCAATTCAGTTATACAGCATGAGGTAGCCATACTGCAGATATTAACAGAAGGGACGGTGGACCCTGTCCGGATGGATATCAGTGTGTTTGGTGTGTTTCATGGAGTGAAGTAGGTGATGGATGTTTGTATGGACTCTGCTTTGATTCCTTAAAGCAGTAAAAGTGTTTCAAGGGTTCAATGTCAATCTCTGACTGTGGAGGGGGTCTCATGTTTCCTCAGCATTGAAAATCAGTTTCCTGTGAGCTGAATTGGCAGGGAACTAATTAGTCAACATTTGAATCTATGTTGTTCATCTAATTGACTTTATTCATGCTTGAACTTATGCCACTCTCTCATCTTCATCTCTGTCGCACTGCTTGTGTGTGTTTTGAAATCCCCCATCAATATGTTTATTGTTGTAAAGTGTGTAATTAAATGATACGCTGGCTGATGGAGGCAAACACCCTACAACGGCCCAAAACGATTAGGAGAAACGTGCTGCACTCTCAAAAACCATGTTGGTAGAGTTAGTCTGTCTAGTAGTCAAGTGTTTTGTCAGTATAACTGAAATAAGGTTAGCTACGTTAGCTAACTAGCTTACAGCAGATCTGCAATAATATGGGAAGGAACGATGCAATCACATTCTTAAAAAAAGTCAATAAAACAAACATTTGAGTTTTTCTGTGACACTGTGCAAATGTTAAAATCCTAACGTCAACAAACGCTCTGGTCCGATGATTTAGTGTTTCCGTTGTGTTTAGAGATTCCTGCAGCATTTTTCTATTTGCAGCGTTCTGTGTTTGTGCATGTGTTGTCAAGTTGTTGAAGATGTGTATTCATTTGCATGTGTTTTGGCACATTTGCGTTTTTATGTGCATTGTTTTTGAAAGTGCATTTCTCCTAATAAGCGTTTTGGGCCGTTGAAGCCACCGTAAAACAAGCCACTCTTTAGTATTTTGGTGTCACAAGGAGATCATTCAAAGTTTTATAAAAAATAAAAAGAAGGATATTAAAGGATGTGAATAATCAGCTACCTGTGGTAGCTGTACCAACTTTGATCTGTTCTTATTTAAACTCACACAGTTCAGTTTGAACTGGTAATTATTGGGATTTAAAATAGCTTTGACTTTAAAAAATGGTGTAAAGAATAACTGAATATATTTATACTATATTGGTTGTAAACATTTGACCTTATATGCTATTACTGGTACAGTTAATAGCAGGGCTGAATATTGTGTTGTACAACTAATGGCTTTGGATTCACAGAGCACAAGCCGCTTTGAGCTATTATTCTGAACGGTTAATTAAGGTCCTCTGAGGTTACCCTTCTCTTTTTCATTTCCTATTTTCCAGGAGCTGAAAGGGATCATGTTTCCATGCAGAGCACTGAATGTCTCATAATGTAAGTTGCTTTCTAACACACACCCACACACACACCTTCAAAATCGACTCTCTGTTGGGGCTGTAGGCTGCCCGCTATCCGGCCCCTTCATTTTGATAAATAACTGGGCTACAATTATCTGAGATTTGTCCCATGGAAGGCAGTCGAGATGAAAACAGAATGGTTTAAATCATAAAAGTCAAATATCTGTTCTCCTAATAGTACCCTGATCCATCTCTGAGGTCTCTTCTATCGCTGCTGCTCACTCTATGGTGTCCGTGAACTGGTACTTTCTGCAAAGGGACCAAAAATCCAATTATGTTCTCGGGAACCATTCCAAAAGTGTTTCGCAGTGTTTTCCTAATTTTATTTTGCTCTGACAGGGCTCGGGACAACTCCACTTGGTGGGGGGGGGAAGAGTTTCAAGAGTATGCTGTGGCTCTTGTGGGTGTTTCAACGAAACAGCAAATACAGTTGCAAGAAAAAGTATGTGAACACTTTGGAATTACCTGGATTTCTGCATAAGTTGGTCATAAAATGGAGGAAGCCACTGCTGTCCAGAAAAAACATTGCTGCACGTTTGAAGTTTGCAAAAGAGCACCTGGATGTTCCACAGCACTACTGGCAAAATATTCTGTGGACAGATGAAACCAAAGTTGAGTTGTTTGGAAGGAACACACAACGCTATGTGTGGAGAAAAAAAGGCACAGCACAGCAACATCAAAACCTCATCCCAACTGTGAAGTATGGTGGAGGGAGCATCATGGTTTGGGGCTGCTTTGCTGCCTCAGGGCCTGGACAGATTGCCATCATCGACGGAAAAATGAATTCTCAAGTTTATCAAGACATTTTGCTGGAGAACTTAAGGCCATCTGTCCACCAATTGAAGCTCAACAGAAGATGGGTGATGCAACAGGACAACGACCCAAAGCACAGAAGTAAATCAACAACAGAATGGCTTCAACAGAAGAAAATAGGCCTTCTGGAGTGGCCCAGTCAGAGTCCTGACCTCAACCCAATTGAGATGCTGTGGCATGACCTCAAGAGAGCGATTCACACCAGACATCCCAAGAATATTGCTGAACTGAAACAGTTTTGTAAAGAGGAATGGTCCAAAATTCCTCCTGACCGTTGTGCAGGTCTGATATGCAACTATAGGAAACGTTTGGTTGAGGTTATTGCTGCCATGAGGTCAACCAGTTATTAAATCCAAGGGTTCACATACTTTTTCCACCCTGCACTGTGAATGTTTACACATCATGGTGTGTTCAATAAAAACATAATCTGCTTAAGCAGACTGTGTTTGTCTATTGTTGTGACTTAGATGAAGATCAGAACACATTTTATGACCAATTTATGCAGAAATCCAGGTAGTTCCAAAGGGTTCACATACTTTTTCTTGCAACTGTATATGAGAGGAAGAAAAAAGCAATCACCGTCACTCACATAGGAGTGGTGCTATTCAATTTACAGAGCTTGTTTCTGTGCAGGCTTTTCAGGAGAAAAATAAGTTGAGGAGGTTTTTTCTAGTGGATATCTGTGAATGAGTGCTGAGACAAGCACTTGTGTCTGAGAGGCAGAGGCGCTTTCTGAAATTGGCACTATAGAGTCTGTGGATGGATGGAATGCAATCATTGCTGTTTGTCTGATGCCGTGAGAGCAGATACAAGTGTTGTCAGGCAACACACTGAGATTCTCCTCAATACAGGAGAGGCTTTTTGCTGCTGTTGTCAGTCTCCTTGGTCTTAGTGAATCATTTCTTATTCCTCGGAGCGTGCTGACTCCAACTGTCACCTTTTTGACAGGGGGTGAAATCATTTGATCCCTTTAAGGTGTTTCCCAACATTGCTGAGAGGGTTTTAACCCCTTTTTCAAATAGCTTCCTTTTATTGCCCGTTGAAGCTCGCATGCAGTCAGTCTACGCTAACGTCAGCATTTTCCTAACTATGATATCTATTTTAATGTTTAATTTAAATGCATGCATTTTCCATATGCACACATTGTTCTTCTTAGAGAGTGTGGGTTTACTCTTTTGCATCTAACTTTTCATTGCTCAGTGCATTTTCTTTTGGTCTAATATGACATCTGGATCCAAGCAAGAATATTTTGTCTGTGTCGTCAATTGAAATGCAGTGATGAAGGACTCGTGGTGTTTGGATATAATGGACGGAGCCAGATTGTTGTGGCTGTCATTACTGTATGAGGATCATGAACTACAAAACACACCGTAGTGCCTCTCAGGTGCTCTGGGCCGACTCCTCCTTCTGCCCCACCTCTTCGCTCTCAGCCCCTCCCTCCTTCTGGGCTGGATCTGACCCCACGGTGCCCCCGGAGGTTGCTCCCGGCGACGCGGCTCCGTGCAGGCTGCCGTTGGGGGTGGCAGCAGCGAGCGAGCGTGGATTGGAAGCTGGGCTCGCACTCATGGCCGAGTCAGGGGTCCGGCTGGCGCTGAGGTCCCCGTCGGGGGCCAGGGTGGCCTCCGGGCTCTCGGGGGGAACTTCTTCCGTCATGGCTGTGGGGGAGACGGCATTCAGGAGGGGCTTGTTGGAGGCGTAGGTCATGCCGCCATCCGTGTCGCTGTCCAGTGGCAGGCCAGAGGAGGTGAACTCCACCCCGGAGTCGCTCATCTCCAAAAGGTTGTCAGAGGAGAGAGTGTGGTAGCGGCCCGGTTTGGACACCTCCAGACCCTGAAGAGAGTAAGGGAGGAGGAGACACAGGAGAGGAGTGGTTAGAGGAAGGGAGGGTGAGGGTCATGAAAGACACAGGGAATGTGAAATTACCATGGGCAAGGAAAACACAAAGAAGAATAGAGAAGAGAAAAGAGGAGAGAATAATAAAACAACAGGGGGCAGAAAGAGAGAGAAACCAGGACAAAAAGGATTCCCCCACCAGAGGGGAAGAGATGGAGGAAGTGAAGAAGCAGAGGTGGTAAAAATGTAGGTCAGGAAACGCAACGTGAATAATTTATGCACATGTTTCTGGGTCCATATTTATAGATTTACCTTCCACTCCCAGCTACCAACCCTACTTATGTTCCTCCTTACATGACAACATGCACAGCAGCTATGAATTGTTCATGGCACCAGCTCGCTGCCAGGCCTCCTGAACATTACCGTCCCATTACCTTCGCTACCCGGATTCCTATACCACCTAATACTACATTGACATCGGATGTATTCTCTGCGTGAATATATCTAACTGTAAATCTTCATCAGTGCTACTTTGTTTTTATGTTGCCTTTGTTGTTTTATTTTATATTAATTTCCTCTGTGTGTTGCAAGGGTCAGGTCTACAACTGGGCTACACAGTCTGAATCTGCACATTAAACTGTGATGGCAGTATGTACAATGGGAATCTGCAGGAGTCCACTTACTGTAAGTGTGTTGACACCAAAATAATCACTGAGTGTTAAATGCAGCTTATGGATGAGAGCACACACCTCACTCCTTCATTAAACTTGCAGATTGGTATTCAGACACTATGGATAGTCATTTAAAACCTACACACATGTAAAAGGTTGTTGCCCAATTATGGATGTTTTATGTTTAATCAGCAAACCTAAGAAAGCTACTTCAGTTGAATTCTGATCCTTTGAGTCGGATTGCTGCAGAAGCTCTTTTCAAACAGCTCCCTGAGCCATAACCACTTTACTCTTTTCTCTCGCTTTCACATAAGGTCCATTCCATAAACTTTAATCTAATCTGTTTCCCTACTCAGTTTAAAGGTTCATTGCATTTGAATTCCACTTGGCATTGATGTGACTCTATATAGCAGGTAGTTCCAGCCAAGCAATCTTAAACAGAGGATGGTTAATGACCTCTGTTTTTCAGATCTGTTGTTTTATTGATATACAGCCTTGTAGGAAAACTTTCCAACAAGGCGTGTTAGACTCCAGATGAAGACTTTTATTATTGTTGGAATGATTCTTGGACTCTGTATGTTATTAAAATAGTTTTGCAACCTAAATATTCTGCTTGTTTTGCTGACCTATGAGCCTGATTTCCACTTTGTCACCAAACAATCTTATGATGGTTTCATTTTTACAAAATAAAACCTGCTTTTGTCTAAAACTCATGGCTGGCGTTTTAATAAAAAGTAATAAATAACTTAAGACATATATAAGCGGCATGTTGATAATGAATTACAACATAATTCTGTTTGAGGTCAACCTCTTTGCTTTCGTTGTTCTACCACCGACCTTTATGGGGACCTCTGTGCTCTCCGACGGGTTCTCACACACGGACTGCATCAGAGATTCCTCATTGAACCTGGTGTAAGCATCATGGACCACCTGCAGACCCACACACACAAACACACACAGACATAGATACATATGTCAAAATGCAGCCAAAACAACGTTCTGCCCCAGCAGCAAACTAGTCATCATAAAACACAAAGACACTGCTAGAGAGGACTCAAACACACGTCACTGGACACAAAGCCCCATATAGGATATTGAAGAGGAAGTTTGTGTGACATGACTGAGAGACAAGCTGAATTATTTGTCTTGACGTGGCGTCGGGAGGTTGAGAGGAAACAGAGCCAAAGGGGCTGCAATCGCTCAAATGTCGGCCTCACTGAACAGCACCGAGACACCACTAGGGGATAGATAAATGGATAGATGCTTTTGGATTTAAGAGTCGGAGAGGAAAAGGAGGAGAGGAAAGAAAGAGATGGATTTGTTGAAAAAGAAGTCCTAGGATAGATGAAAGCTAATAGAGGCAGTTAAGAGAATGAGGGAAATAGATTAAGCTGTGAAGCATGGTATTTAAAGCGCCCCTTAATGCTCATTTTCAGGTTCATATTTGTATTGTGTGCCTCTACTGTGACATGTCTCCATGCTTTGATGTTCAAAAAGCTCTTTATTTTTCCCATACTGCCTGTGCTGCAGCACCTCTTTTCACCCTTTCACCCTCTGTCTGAAACCAGAGCCCAGTCTGCTCTGATTGGTTAGCTGGCCAGCTCTGTGGTGATTGGTCAACCGCTTGGAGAAGTCCTGCCCCTTATCCCCTTATCACTTACAATGTGTTGGAGCTTTTGCTACTAGAAGTGCAAGTGTGACATAGTGATGGAAGTAAAGAAATGAGTCCAATAGAGACTTGTACAGAGATATCATAATTATCCTATGTTTACTTTCACTATTATTACAGCTGTATTTTTTAAACTGACAATGAGAGAGGGGAAGGGAAAGGGATTCAGGTGCATGAGGTATGATTGATTTTAGTTTAATATCCGACTCTCTTGGGTATTGTCCAGAGAGGCCGCTTACATCCTCTCACGCGTGTTCTGTGTTCTCAGATCTATGAGGAAATCCATAACATGTCAGAGATCAAGGGCAACTGCCGTCATCTCAACCTCCTACTGTCAACACACAAACACAAGTTCACATACACACTGGACCCACAAACACACCCAAAACAAAATCAACACAGTGAGTGAGAGAGATAAAGGGGAGTGTGACCTGCTGATTTTACATGTATTATTCTATTTACTTACCGATTATATTGACTGCTCTTCCAGTGCTTTTACTAGTTACTGAAATAAGTATTTTAAGTATCCTATTTACAGTCAACTGTTATTGGTCGCACTAACAATGAAATAGAATCTTGTTGTAGGTAATTATTGTTTTAATTTAGGTGATAACAGGCAGAGGAAAGATTTTCAAATACAATAGTAACAATCTTGGCATGTTGTAGAAAATTTGATTTGATTCAAATACTCACCATTGGTAGAGTGAGGCAATGACTTGGAAAAGGTCCAAATAATCTTATGTGTCTAAATGAGGGAGTAAAAGGCAGCTAATAGGGAGTGGTGTAAAGCTAATAGCTAAAAACGTTTGCTTATTACAACGTTATAGCTAAACATGCAGCAAGGATGACATTTTATACAGACATTTATGGTTCCAAGAGGAACAATTCTAATACTTTTAGTGATCGCCTGACTTTTCCTGTTGCACCTCTATTCTTCTTTGGAATAAATCCCGAATCCATTTTGAAGGGGCAATTGTTTGGATTTTTTTATATTTTTACAAATAAGACTTTACTAATATCAAATAAGAAACTAAGAATGTGAAGAATAGTGACAAATGTAAGTGATGGTTTTTGGTCAGTAATTACACTTGGGAATAAATGTAAAAACAACACGTCACAGGGGAGTTTTCTCAATGTCACGTTAATTATGTCTTGAAAACTAGAATATGAACAAATAACATCTAATTCACAGAAACTAGACAAACACAGATGGACACAGACCTCACGCCAACACACTTACTGGGCATGTGGTCACACAGTAACAAGTAGAACAACTCCAATGTATATCATGAAGGTTCAATAACTAATCACTACTGCCCAGGCACGTGCACACAGACATCAAAGTGGGCTTGAGCCCCTGCCCTTTTTCTTCCTCCAGAGAAAGTGCCCTTTTTTTGTTTTAAATAAATGAATATATATCTACTGCTGTTTGCGCACAGTTTCCCTTTCCAAAAATATATTGATTGAATACAAAATAAAAAGATCAGGTCGGGAGATTAGACTGTGAAGTTCCGATGCTCTCTCTACCCTCCCTCCCTCCACGTCTCGCGCACAGCGATGCGGACATCGGCAGTCACTTCAGACAGACAGGTAGCAGCACCTCCCACTTTACTGTCCCATGTTATGCCAGCTTTTCTTGGCTTGTTTGAAAGTGAGTGGTGATAAACAAATGACTAAGCTGCCAGTGCCTCGAGTTTACAGCTAATTAGCCAGAAGACAAAAACAAATATAGGCATTGCAGGTGAAAAGGATAAAACAAAAAACAAACAAAAAAACACATCACCTCACAACTTCCCAAGATAGTAACTTACGTCAAGTCAGTATTTTCCCCTGAAATGTTATGTTTAAATGCAGATTAGCTTTAAATCTATAGATGAATTTAGACGTGCAGTAAAACGAACACCATGTGTGTGTGTTTTTTGGAAGTTTTCTTTCCATTAGAGTGAAAGAAAACATGGAAGTAAAATAGACCAAAATAACCAAATGTAAATGAAAAAACGATCTTTTAGCCTGTGATGTCCTTAAACAGTAACTTCATCATCTTGATTGTTGGCTGCTCATTTAATAACTATTAATTTGACTAGTTTGTTGTCTGCATAGTGGATATTAAAGAAGACCATTGTCTCTGTGTTAGCTGATTATTTAGTAGAATTCTGTTGAGTATTAAACAATTGCGTGAGTGTGAGGGTATTAAAATAAATTGGTCAGTAAGTCAGAGATGTGCAACTATATTTAAGTTTTAAAACATTTTTTTATAAATTATTATTAAGTGCCCTTTTTCTCACTTGGTCACCCGCCCCCCAAAATGTCTGTGCACGTCCCTGCTACTGCCCTAACACATACACAGCACGCAAAACCAGCACGGTTACCCACACATACAGTACACAGCATATTCACCTTGTTAATCAACCCATACAATAAAACAACACTCAAGATACATAATGTGCATGTGTGTGTGTGTGGTAGCTGTATCACCACACACTGTATGTGAAGCTGCATGTTGGCACTTATCATAACTAGATTGTTTATGAGTAACTGCAGGTCTGCATCTGAGCCGTAAACCAGCGGAAATAAAAAGACAGAGAGAGAGAAACAAAGGAAGGACAGCGAGAGGCAAAGCAGAGGCGTGGCGGGCACACATGATATCAGTGTGATGTCATCTCAAATCATTGCTCAGCTGCAGTTACACACACCAATGTAGAGGAGAGCTTAGACATCTTAATTAGTCACTCAGGACCTATACTTAGGTTTAAAACCTTATTTTCTTAAAGCAAGTGAACAACTCTACTTTCCACTTGCTTGTTTCATAAACTGTCTTTGAGCAAGGCAGAGTGTCACTCTTTTTAAGAAACGTAAGATTTTGATAGTTAAATATTAGATTGAATTACTTGTTAAAATGGACATTTTTGCAGTTTGCACCCCGACCTGGTTCAGAGCCGTATCTAAAATCCCTGCAGGTAATTCACACTCATGACTGAGCTTGTCAAACTAACAGACATTAGGCACTGATAATTTGCCTCCCATGCTGTTGACCATACTCGTGTTTTTGCATCAACTACAACAAAAACAACAACACTGTGTAACATCACTTTTTAATGATTTCACAGGCTCCTGGCAGCTGTTAGTTCCTAGTCCTTATGTACTTATATTTGTAGGTAAGGTATACTTGGACAAAGCTCAGTCATTTGAATGTCGAAAACTCTTTAAAGATCCCAGACACGGATTGTCCCAGATTGTGGTTCCCCACTTAAGGTAATTCATTGACTTTTTCTCAAAGTAGGTCTTCGATCAACTTCCGCCTATTCATTTAGATGGATATCAGATTCTCCTCGGTGTTCAGGGTTTATTTAGTGTGTTGGTGGGCCATTTCTTTGATGGATTTGTATCATCTTAAAACCACACGATTTACCTAATACTGAACAAACATTTCTTAAACTGTCAAAAGTTGATCAAGGAACTATTTTGTCAAAAAAAAGGAGAGTACAATTTCTCTAGACACCAAAGGAAAGGCAGTAAAAAAGGAGGCGAGAACACAATTGTCTCACCAAGAAGAGGCTCCGTTTGAGGCTCCTTAAAGTAAGAGGGAGAAACGTAACGCACAGGCAACAGCGTTAGCTGGGCCACGGACCACAGGCATCCAGCTGGGAGCAGGAAGTCTGCACAGCTTTATTTTCAATTGACTCAAGCTGAACCAAGAGGCACATCAGAAACTTATCACATTATATTATTTAAAACAAAAACAAACGTACATAAATACAAACACATGACCCTGAATGATGTAAATAGTTGAATTAAAGTTACATTTAAAAATGTGAAGCAACCTTAAAAAGACAGAATAAGGAATATTGCATCTTAACAGCCTCACAAGACTGTCAGCCAATACCTGCCTGCATATCTCTATAGGTATATAGGCGAAATCTGAATCTATGGAAACAATACAAATCCACTGCAACATGCATACAATTATACGGGGGGGAAAAGAGAACAGAGAAACATAAGTAACATTAATGTGTCATCACACACAAATACTCACTTTTTCAAAGGCTGTAAATAACTGGTGCACCTGCCCGTTGTTTTATTTGTTCAATTTCTCTCAAATTCTGGCCTCTGTTGTTCAAGTCAAAAGTCTCAGTCCTGATTTCTTCAAACCACATCTACATTTCTCTAAGTTGGAATCACATGTTTTAGAGTATTATATGACCTGACATCACCATTTCCATCACAGAGAGGCAATTAAAAATTAATTATCTTCCACTTAAAGTTAGCTACTGTGTGTTGCAACGGTACATGATGTTTATCTCAGACCAGTTTCCACTCTAGCTCCGTGGTTTGGATCAATTATTATATTATTACCAGAACTTTTAAAACCGCACTCAGACCATTTCTATTATTCTTTTTATTATCATTCAATTTCCGGATTATCTATGAAGTCATGATCACTTAATTTGATATCAAAGACAGTCAATTGATCCAAGAAAGCCTTTATTCTGACTCCAGTGAGTTTTAATTGAACCACAATTACTATCGGTCTCTCAGAATATTAACTGTGGATGCTGGAGAGAGAGGGGATATCTGTCAGGTTTTTTAAAGATCAAATAATGAAATGTATCATTCATTTTGGAAAACAGTACTCTGATTATAAGACATCTAAAATAACCTTTGATAAATCAGTCCCATCGATTTGTAATTATATGAAAATGATCATTGGTGATAAGATAAGACAGGCAGAGTTTGAAAAGCAACACTTGAGGTATACAGGGAGTTTTTTTTAAACACTCATGTAATAAATCTGGACGTATCGCTGTTAACAATGGAGCCTGTATTGAACTAAACATTATATTGCGTCCCTCTGTGGAACAATCAATATCTGAATCTGATGTTTTACAGCCGAGTCATCAGTGTGTAATGGGCTTTTAATTGATCTATAGATTCAGTTGGTTAACAAACCCCAACTGTGGACGCTAAAAGGAGGGCCGTAGTGTCAGAAAGGTTAACTGTTAACTCCTCTTCATCATCCCATCGGTCAGTCCAGCCAGTATTGAGCAGGTGATAACAGGCAGAGCAAAGATTTTCAAATACAAATATATAGAAAACAATAGAAAACAAGAAGTGCATTTTAGTTGTTTGTTGTGTACTTATGCTCAAGCATTGATAGTAGTCAAATGTAATTCCTAATTGAAGATTTGTGAAACATACATTCAAATTAAAACAACTGACTCTCAAAAGCCTTTCTGTAGCGATTCAACCATTTAAAAATAAACCCAATCTAAAAACTGATTAATAGTTCAAAATTAAAATGAGTAATAAAGTAGTTCAAAAGGGATTTTATTATGTGACACGGGGTGCTTGTTATTGTAGGAACATTCAGTCATTTACATGACAAAACTACTACCCAGGAATTCCCTGTGCAAAGGAACCATTTACAAATGTTGATACAATATAATATTTGTGCCAACATCTTGTCACTACAACTGACACTAGAGACTGTAACTTGGACCTGTTCTTCATTAAAAATGAAAATGTGAGCTGTGTCAAAATGTGTGAAAGTGGATTGCCACAGCTCAAAGGTTCCACATTTGAATGCAGTATGTTTCAGGCTTAAGTCTCCATCTCATAGTAAATTAGTAAGCAATAACTGGCAGAGCTGTAGTCGTTTACTTTAACACCACATACATTAATCCCTTCTGTTCCTTGAACGTATATGTTTTACTGTAAGAGTAAAAGAAGAAAAAAGAGACACAGGGAGCTGAACGAGAAATACTAAAGCTGCGGTTGAATAGTCAAGAAATGACGTTTCCTGATCAATTTTCTCGATCTCTCCTCTGTGGAAAAGAGCTACAATGCTAAGGAAAATCTGTTTCCAATTAACTAGACCAAAGATATATATATCTTTTAAGTTCATATATTTATAACAAACAGAACTTGAGTCCACACCTTGACATTTTCCATAATTTGTACATTAAACAACAAGGACAGATGTTTCTTACAGACACATGCTGGGTCAATATAATTGTTGCTGCTGTAATCAATTGTGATCCAGTTTGCCTTAACTAAATATAATAAGCAATCAACCCACTCAACCACTTTGCAATTAGGGGATTCAACCAACTTTGATCCTAGCTGCAGCTTAGATCCCTTCTGGTTTATCCCTGTTAGGAATCTTCCTAAGCTAAAAAGACAATTTGATTGCAACCTATATTTCTTGTGAGTTTCCCGCTGCATTGTGGTTGTCTTTAATTGGACTGTACCATATGATCTTAGTAGGGGAGGATTGTACCAGCTGGCCAACCTATCTCCAACAACAGGAACATCCTGTTCTACCTTTCAATCCTTTTGCAGCAGACAAACAGACCTTACTTTCACCACGTGCCACATGTTCATTTAGCCTAAAGATCCACTGTTCCACCAGGGCCTTTTCTTATTTATATCTCAGTGACTCTACAACACTCCTCCATCCATAAGACATGAAGACGGTAATACAATAGGTGGATGTTACCTGTCTGAAAGCCTCTCCTTCGTTATGTCCGGCCTGCTGAGCGAGCAGAATCACCCTCTTGTCCTTCTCATTCCTCATGTGCACTCTGTAGACACAGGACAGCAGGCAGAGCAGCAGCATGAAGGCGATCACACCCATCAGGGCCAGGATGGCTACAGTCAGAGGAGGCAGCTTATTGGCTGGGGGGGAGAAACCACAAACACAGAGAAAAATAATCAGCCTACTGTGACCTCATGCATAAATGCTGCTTCAAACTGTGTAGTAAAGCTACTCATCTGTCATCTGTTTCTTGTTGTTTTGCTATTATGACAGCTTCATTATTTACATTTATGACTAGCCTAATACTGAGTTTAGCTGTAAAGTATCAAATGGCACTCTATATAAAAGAGGCAATCGAATAAAGCAATGGACTGGGGGTGTGGATTTCTTCTGTTACTTTGATTTCGATCCTGTCAATGGTCCAACAGTGTTATGAGTGCAAAGCTCAATCGATGGAGTATCGTTTTAAGAGATGATCTGTGTTCACTGACACTTGTGATCTCAATGGTTTCAAAATAGCTCCGAGTTCACAGCTATGCAGGATGTGCCAGCCTGCTTGTATACTTATTCAAGATGCATTACTTTGACTGCCACTACACTATTCCTACTGTATGAAAGTCTTTCAATCAACACAATCTATTAGAAGCTTTTTAAAAATGTTATATAAGATATCAGTTCATCTTTCTTCAGTATATAAACCGATGCAGGTTAGTTGTATGCGTATTGCGTAGCCTAGCAGATGTTGGATGGTTGCTAGGCTAGGTTAAGGCAGAGAACACATTGAACATAGAGCATGTTAGTTCATACAAATAGTGTAGAAAAATATCTAACTTCGATATAACCCTATATAACTAAGTCATTTCTGATACCGAGCTCCGATGCTGAAAAGGCATCGGAAAACGGCTGTCCTTATTCCTCCGACCTAGGTTTACAACGTTCCCGCTAAAATCTACACGCAAGACCACCTGCTTAGGGAGGCAACTCACAGCGTGGCCTCAAACACTATTGTTTGCTGTTGTATCACTTTTTTCAGGCACTAACACGTTGCATGTCCGACGGCCAGGATATCAACGGAACGTGTAGTGTAAGTGTTGGTGGGCTGGTAGAACCCCAGAGCAGTATCAAACTGCCCCTGGAGGAGAAACCCTGTGTCGGTTGGGACACTCCCCGGTTTAGAGCAGCTTCAGGACCCTCATTCCTTAACCCCCCTTTTTGAATCTTAATGATGTCAATTTCAATAATCTAACAAACTGAGCATAAGCCAAAGTCAAATATCACAGCTGTGATCTTACAATGCCAGCAAAGCACACATCATATTTCAGCATCAATCAAAACCAAATCAACCACAGTTACCAATATGAAACTATAGCTTATCTTTCGCATGGTTTCTACTTTCCACATTTGAATTCCAACATTTGGAATTTAAATGATCAACTTCTGTCAGCCTTTTCCAAGGAAGGGTGTTCAGTTCTTACCTTACCAAGCAGAAACCTTCAGAGACTACCAGAGACCACAAATTGGGTCAAGATGTAAAAAGTACAAACCGGTTGTATTGGTTGTTCACAAAAATAGAGGATTACAAGATCCAAAAAATAAAATACAAATACAAAAAGTTTAAGTCAGGTACAGAGTCGAAAGCTTAAACTTCTTTTAACTCAATTGAAAATATGAAAACTAAATTCTTAAATGTTTAATTGTTCTTTTGAGGTAATCTTTTCAGGTTGTAACCGTCCTACTCAAAATCACAAGGCCTTCTTCCCTAGAATTGGTGAAGAAACCTACGCTTACTCAAGCTGAGGAGTCAAAAATGAGATTAGTTCAAAAGTTCAGTATGCATCAACTCTGGTTTCGGATGTCTGGTAAGAGATTTCTGAGAAATACTTACTTTCCATCAAACCAAACTAATGCCTATAAATTTATTAGCAATGGTACATGTCATAGAGATAGGATCGGTAGGTGAGGTCTGTCACGGACACTTAAACAGCAGATCTGTCAACAGTGTTTTCTCCGTCTTACCTTCAACATCTATGTGGACATGAGCCACAGTAAAGCCCGTCAGATCTGTCACAATGAAGACCCCCGTGTCTGTGAAGGTGGCCTTCTTCAGGATGAGCTCCGACCCCTCCACACTCAGCCTGCCCTCCAGCTCAGGGCCCAGCGGCGTCACCATGACCCCCTCCTCCAGGATGGGCCGGTCCTGATGGTCGGATCTGGACCTGTAGACAATGTTAGCGTTGGAGTGGTGCAGGTAGAGTTTTATCTTCCGGTTTTCTCCGTGGGTGAGGTGGAGAAAGTCCCGGTGCTCTGTGTGAAGAAATATAACGTTTATAATAGCTGACTTAGCAATTTGCAGATGCTAATGTGGACTAATTTGTAGACGTTTCTGTTGATGGAAGCCAGTTCATCATGTTCGAGTGAAAAGTTAATAGCTAAAGATGCTAGCTATTCACCGTTAGCGCTGATAGCATAAACATTTAAAAGTAAACTGATTTTATTGAACTGCCCCCTGCTGGTCTGATAATGTGGAAAGTCAATGATACACATTTTAATAGCTTCCGGAAATGTTTAATTCATTCTATATGTATAATTTCGACCATATGTACCAGACTGAACTTTAGCTCAAACCACATGTACAACAGAATATCCTCAAAGAACAATAAGTATGGCTGTGGATAGCCTTGTTAAAAAGGGACAGTGTGACCTAAAATCAAAGATTCAAATGTTTGTTTTGGTTGCTCAAAGCGCCATAAAGCACTTCAGCAATATCTCTTTCCAGAACTTCATCCTCCACAGAAAATGTATGGAGCCTCATGAACAGTTTACTGTAGGAACCAAACTACATTTAGGTCATGATTTCTGAAAAAGAGACATTTTGTTGGCCTTTATAGCACTACAAGCAAATAATCATTATGTTCATTTAAATTGGAGAGAAGTTAGATATATCTACGGTTTATATCTCCTACATGTTTCAACTAACACCAAAGCAATCAAGATAGCAAAATAAGCAAATGTATCTCAGTTATAATATTTCATTTCCCTATTGCAACAACTATAAAAACATGCAGATGTGATTAATATATCCGATAATTAAAACTGAGAGGATGCAGCAGAGCATAAATCTCTCCTCACCTCTCACATTCAGACAGTTTCTCCTTCTCACTTTGCCCTCACGGTCCAACACTGTGAAGCTCCCCTCGTCCGTAGCCTTGACCGAGTGCAGTGTCACCTTTTTCTCCGACACACTGAGGCGCCCCACGTATTCCTCGGCCAGCACCTCCGTCTGGTTGTACAGCACCAGGGGGGGGGGCTCTGTAGTGTGATGTATCTCCGTCTGATTGGGCGGAGTCAGAGCGGGCCTGAGGTTCGGAGAGAAAGGAAGTGAATGAGTGTTAAACCACCACATGAGAAATCAGGGTAAATCCTGTTTCGGCCCAATCAGTGATGTCACAGCAGGTGTTTTAATGCTAATTGCTGATTGGCCAGTGGTAAACATTCAACAAAGCAGCAGGATATCTCTCCTGTTTATTAGCCATACACAGATCAAAATGTCCCCAACATTTGCCCACCAAAGTTGTTTTTAACCTTTTGCCACATTTCAGCCTTCATCAGAAAAGAAGAGTTTTTGTCATGCTAATTTGGTACAAGAAGAAGAGTGTGGTCTATACTTGAAAACAGGCCAAGATCTTGAGACATTTGTTATAGACTGTTCTGCCTCCTACACATAAGCCCCGCCCCCTTCATAGCCTGTTTGTTGTAGACTCTTGTGATGGTTGCAGCTATTGGAGTTTATGTGACAGTTACTATACAGATCAACAACGTTACAATACTATACAATCGATGCAGTATATATAGTGCTGGCTGCTAAATGTGGATAAATAATCTGCAATAAGCATGACTCCATTCATGCATTCTTGTTTTTCTTATTATGCTTTCACTGACCGTACCTGAACTCCAGAGTGATGGGGCCTTCCACTTGGTTGAGATAGATTTGGTAAGTTTCTCCATACTTCACCACCTGCTCCAAAGCGCAGTCTGATCAACAAGACCACAGGAAATAAAGGTCAAAGCAGGAACGTTTGTGAAAGGCAGATCGCCTATGTTGTTGAGCTGAGTGCGAAAGGTATAACGTTTTTATGGTTGCTTGGTTACTTAATTTGAACAATCTTCTGGGGTTTACAGAATCTAATCTTTGCCAATTTGAGTAACACTTTAAAATAACCATCATTTGTAAATGGCAATTTAATTAAAATTGTTATTACATGTAAGCTAAATGTTATTTCCCTATTAAAAAACAATGAAATGTTAATTATTAGTGTTCATTTAGTATCAGTATTTGTATTTTATATTTTTTGAATGGACCATAAACCAATTATTAACCATTAAAGAAAAACAAAAAAGTGCTACAGTGAGATAGCACACAGCTTACTCTTTTTATGATCATATAATACATTATTATATGATCATTAGGTCTATAAAATATATGTACATATAGAACTACACATTTGTGTAGTCCTATATATTCCAATAATGCTGTTGATAAAGATTGAAGCTAGTTTAGCATGTGCCTTAGGGCCACGATCTGGCATATGTGACTGTTTGGCACCATCCTTCCATAGTTCTCTATATGTTTCTTTCTTTCTAGATAATGTTGTACATAACAGATAAGACACCAAAGACTAATAAAGTTGTTTTCACCAATCAAAAGTGATTTTTTAAAAGATGAACTTCTATTCCAAAAGACTTTAAACAGCCAACCTCAAGCTGGTAAACACACTCTAGCGCTGCCTCTGGATAGGAGTGCACAGAGAGCTCACCCCTGACGTTGATGATGAGTTGCTTGGCGGTGTTGGGGCTGTTCGTGTTCTTGATGACGTACACCCCTTCGTCCTCCTCCAGCATGTCCTCCAGCACCAGGTGGCCCGGGGAGCTGAGGCGGGCCCTGGGATTCACCACCTTGCCCGCCTGCAGCAGAACCACCTCAGCGGAGCCGTTGGTCCTGGGTTTGAACACGACCTCACCAAGGTTCCCAGACGGGACGTTGATGTGAATCTCCTCCCCAAAGAAGGCTGTCCGTTGTTCCTCTTTAACTGGTGGAAATGTTTAATTAGATATGATTCTTATTTAGGCCCTTTCCTCATGCATATAATCTGTTCATTCTCAAAAAGCATTTTTAAGTAGGGCTGCTCAATTAATCTTATTTTAATCGCAATTACGATTTTGGCTTGTAACGATTATGAAAACAACATAATCGAAATAAAACGATTTTTTTTGTTTTATTTTTTTGTTTTTTATTGTTTTTTCAGTTGAATTATACTTAAAGTGGACCTATCATGCTATATTTGAATAATATAGTGTTGGACCATACCTATATAAGGCATATTTTTACTTTTTATTATTCAAAATACCAAACAGATCATGCATTGTAGCCATTCCTCATTTCGCTCAATTTAACACTGTCTTTGCATGGGCTGATTCTGTGAGAACAGCACCATCTACAGGCCTGGCATATGTACTACAGCGTCTCCAGCGCTTTCGAACGGCAATGTCCGTGGCTGTCTCCTCCTGATTGGTGGAGTTGGCCCAATAGCCCTAGCGCCACTTCTGTGACGTCACAGAAGTGTTCAACTCTGGAAGATTCAGAGGAATCAACTGTTAAAAACATAATAATAATCTTGATATCAATTATTGACCCAAATAATCGAGATTATGATTTTTGCCATAATCGAGCAGCCCTATTTGTAAGCATGCATTATAGATTGGGATGGGCAATATGCAGAAAATCTAATATCACAAATGTTTTGACCAAATACGTCCATCCAGAGATACTGCAACAGTATTGCAGGGTGGATAAGTGGTGCTTTTACAAAAATATTTACTCACTGAGATTGATAAATAACTATCAGTAGCCTCAGCCTGATTATGGATATAATTAAGGTAAATAAAAGAAGAGCTAGAACAGTCTGAAACCTTTTAGAAAAGTACATAACTTTACTTTAAAACCAGAAAGAGGTAACATTTTTGCCATATTGTCATATCACAAATCTAAGACAATATCTAGTCTGAGATCTCAATATCGATATAACATTGATGTGTTTCCAGGCTCTACAAAAAGAAGCATGCAACTTTACCTTTCAAAGAGGCCACAGCTGCAAAAAGACAAGAGAGTGTGTTCGTTTTAAAATATATTGTTTCTTTTGTTGTCTTTTATTGTAAAATCTCTTAACATAAGTCAGATTTTCTTTGTTCTTAGTAGAAAAACCACTTCCTGAAAAAATAAGAAAGTATTGAAAAGGAAAGTGCACCAAATAATAATAAATAGATCACAAAATAAATTCCTTGGTGGGGTTTTCATACAGTATGAGCTTATTATTCAGTTAATCAGAGTCAGCTTTGCAGGAAGTCTGCTTCAGCCGTTTATCTGAGCCCACTCCCAAGTGAATGATTTAGTTTGTGCTTACCCGTGCAGATCAGGGCGCTCAACACTGCAGCGCTGAGTACCTTCATCTTTAATGGTCAGTGTCTGGAAAATAGAAACACATAAAACACACCAAATTTAAAAAACTTAAATTTAAATAAAGCATTTTATAGCAGGATTATGTCCAATTACAAATTAGTAAAAAAAAGAACCTGCTAATTACCTCATTGTTATTTGCCATACGATCAGGTTAACTTACTAAATGTAATGGGTAGCCTATTTGGGTGTTTGATTCAAAAGACCTCTGCAGAGTAGAAGCATACCCATTTCAATCTGTGTCCCCAAGTTGAAGTCCCACCCTGCATCACTCTGCTGCACTAAATAGCTTTCGACAAATTGGCTCAAAGGGAGAGCACTGCCAATACATGTTGAAAAGAAAATCTATAGTGTTGCTGTAAGGTAGAATATAAGCCAATTGTTATAGATAAAGCATCTTAAAAGCAGAGTGTGTGTTTCAAAGACATGGAGCTGTGTGGTGAGCTCAAGAGCAGCTATCATGACGAAGACCACAAACCGGAGAAATACACGATCAAGGAAGAGGAGCAATAAAGAAAGGAAGGAAGAGAAGAGAAATGGTGAAAGGGAGAGAGGGAGAGAGGGATAGAGTAGGTCCCATTGGGACGCTGAGATGGACAGCAGCCAGCTGGCCTGAGGGGCCTCTAACCTGTCAGTACTGCTGCACTGGATTACACTGAGCAGTAGCACGCAGTTATTAAGGTGGGATAATTAGACGCAGAGACCGAGGGAAACAGCTGGAGAGACTGGAATTTAAAACTGCATTACTAACAATTCTTCTTCAAAGGGGCCCTATTATGCTCATTTTCAGGTTCATATTAGTATTTTGTGTCTACTGTGACATGTTTAAATGCTTTAATGTTCAAAAAGCTCTTTATTTTTCTCACACTGCCTGATGTGCTGCGGCACCTCTTTTCACCCTCTGTCTGAAACCAGAGCCCAGCCTGCTCTGATTCGCTGTCTGGCCGGCTCTGTTGTGGTTGGTCAAGTGCTCAGAGATGTCCCGCCCATTAGTATCATATACAATGTGTGGGAGCACTCGCCAATAGAGACGAGACAAAGTGTTATGGAGTGATGTCACAGAGGTAAACAAAGGAGTCCAATGGAGGGGGAGTGTGTGAAAGAGAAACTCCCACAGGGATGTTAGCCTTTGCAGACCATTTACATGCACCAAGATCTATATGACACACTACAGGAAAGAGACAACCCCAAAAATCACAATAGATTCTCTTTGAACCCTCTGATCAACACCAACCCTGGTTGTGAAAGAGTGGGAAACTACAGAAAAGTGACTATCTGACTCAAGAAAGATATTCAAATGCAAATGTGCTGTATTCTTTCTGATACTATTTGCTTCTTTTTTCTTCTTCGCTCTATTTTTATGTGTATCCCCTCATGTTTTTGAAAGTAAAAATCTTCAATGAATTTCACTCGTCACTATTCCCAAAGTAAACCACAGTGGAGGAATATAACGTGGACGTTTTTTTGCCAAGAAAACACAGGTAACAACTTATGAGTGTAACAGATTTACATTTAACAGGATGTTTTCAGCAACTATAAGTGTATCTTTTTTTACCTGTAGAATGATACTTTTCAAGCTCCTCTGCAGGCATTTCTCCAACGTATTCTCTTGCAAATGATATATATATTTACTGTATACCTCTGTATGTGTGGTCCAAGACACCCACTCAATATGTCTAAATCAGACTGCTGAAGTATCATATTGGCTCAAGTATTTTAGCAGAAGGACGGGACATACTTTTTTTACAGGAAGTTAGAAGGGAGTCATTTCAGGGGCAGTACTTGGAGGAAGTTGATTAAACAACGTATAGCTATTCTGATGTACATGAGGTCATGTGAGTATTAGAGTATTATAGGCTGGCATAAAAGATCTGACAGTGTGGGATTGTGACATGATGCTGTACTCAAATAAAGTCAGTTTCCTCTCAACACTGAAAAGACTGTTTGTGTACAGTACAACTTTATGTATATGGAAGGTCTATTGATTGTATGTTTTACTAAAATGAGATAAGCCCCAGCCTCATTATGTCCTGTACTGAAGTTTCCAGTATGCAGTGTTAGGGAACAAAGTGAATAACCGCATTTTTTCACTCAGAACAATAAAAAGCCATTGAATCTCAGCCAGTTTCTTCATATGAAGGATAAGAGTGCTATTTTTAAAAAAAAGCCAATCTCACCGTGCACATCAACAGACGAAAATGCACTGCCAAATGACGCCCTAGCATTGAAGTGGGCAGAAAAAGAGCTCAAGAGGCTTTCAGTCCCTGAGCAGAACACAGTAATCATAGCATATGTTCTAATCAGTGGCCTGTAAAGCTGGTTTGAATCATCATCTACAGAGCCATTAGCTCATTGTATGTGTGAGTGCTTGAGCCTTAGTGCTGCAAAGACGTAAATTACAGGTTTGATTTATAGATGAAGACAACTGAACATCTGAAGAAGTGCGTCGAAGTTAATAGTGTACAATCAGAGTTTGACAAAAATGTTTTCGCCTGAGTGCAAAAAGTGTATTCCTTATGCATTAAAATAATATGACTTGAAGAGGCCCTATTGTGCTTTTTGTGCTTTTCCCTTTCCTGCTGTGTGTTATACAGATGTGTGTGCATGTAAATGGCCTTCTTGAAACAGAAACTAGTGAAAACTGTCGCTTCTGTTGCTAGCACTCCAACACATTGTGTGTCATAGGCTAAGGAGCGGGACATCTCGAAGCAGTTGACCAATCACAACAGAGCCGGCCAGCTAACAAATCAGAGACAGCTGGGCTCTGGTTTCAGACAGAGGGTGAAAAGAGGTGCTGCAGCACAGAATAGGCAACACATACAAATATGAACCTGAACATTAGCATGATAGGACCCCTTTGCACACAAGTAGAGGCCTAATCATGTTAAACGGTTCCTCCTTAAAACCCAAAGAGGCTAACCTGAACAAACAAAGGGGCGTGGCAGGGCTAGAATTATGTATATGTGTCTATAAGTGTATTTATGTGGCTGCTTGAAGGTGAATGGGTTGAAAATATGTGTTATCTACAAAACCACTACAAGACATTGTTTAACAGTTTAAATCATTTGAAGGGATGATGGTGAACTCGACTCTTTATTTTGAATTAATTAACTCTTGGCTGCCTCATGAAGGAGGGTTAGGGCTAGCTTGTTGACCATGGGGTATCCTGAATACAAATAAACTCAGCAGCCTGAGCTAACAATGTAACCTCTGTCCTTTGCCTGAGGGTATGATGTCCATTTCAAACATCTGACTCCAAATGGGTCACTGCTCTCCTGATTCGTGTTATGAGCGTTAGATCAATGGAACTGCTGGACGCTCGGCCTTTACTGGACTGCGTGTGGGACACATCCAGCAGCCTCTCTGTGGTGAGAGGCATGGAGGTTACATCTTTCAGGATGATCTCATCAGCCTCACATCCATCGTGACTGACAGACTGAAGAGCTTTTTCCCCCTCATCTCTCCTCTCCCACACGAGCATCATGCCTCTATACAGTCTCTCTCATCCTTCTGCTTCTCTCTGTTTCTCCTCTGAAACACTTGTGCTGCCTTCTCTTCCTTTTGTTTGCTGTCCCTCTCTCCTCAAACATCTTTCCATTTGTTTCCTCTAAGTCTGATAAAGTTGTTTGCTGATGTGCTGCCTGTCACGATTCTCATGTTATGTCACGTTTATAGTTTTGTAGGTTTGGGTGTTTTTGCTGTTTTCCATGTCATGTTTTCCTTTGGGTTATTGTCTGGTCCTTTTCCCTGTGTTTTCCTCTCGTCATTAGTTTCCCTGGTGTGTCTAATTGTCTGATTATGTTCACCTGGGCCCCTGTGTTTTCTCCTCCCTCCTCACCTGTGTCTTGTTGTGTGATTGAGTCTTGTGTGTATTTAAGTTCTGGGTTGTCTGTCTGTCTTGGTCGGTTCGTCTTGTTCCATGACTAGTTCTGCGGTGAGTGTTCTGTTTGTCATTGTACATATATATCATAGCCTTGAAATAAAGGAAGTTTCAGTTTATATCTGCATTTGGGTCCTGCTTGTTTCACAAACCGTGACAGCTGGTAAAGAAACGGAAAGTCTGGCGGCTAAAGAGAAAGATGTTGTCTCAGGAGGTGGAGGAGACCAAAGCAGAGCGAAAAGGAAAGAATATTGGGTCTGATGTCAGACTGACAAAAAGACAAATGGGATAAGATAAGAGGACTCAAACAGGACTTACAATAATAATAAAACTGTTCACTAACAGTGCAATAAAAAGAGCAATTCAATATCTACAGGAAACATAGACGGTCACACAATTCATGTAAATATGAACAGTTTTTAGTAGTGAGAAAACCGTAGTGGTAGTTACGTAATCGCACGTTATTTATCAGGATGCTCATGATGCACTTTGTCTAATATATGGTCATAAATCCTTNCTTAAGGTCTTTAAAAATGTTTCCCTTAAAGAGCATCTTGCAGGTTTTTACTTTTTTAATTGTAATTTTCAAGCAAGTTTAAGCATAAATGTAGAAAAAATAAAAACCTGCAAGATGCTCTTTAAGGGAAACATTTTTAAAGACCTTAAGACCAGCCAAAGTCCAACTGACTCCCACACACACTGACACACCCCTCCTCTACAGTCATTGTGGAAGAGAAAGTTACACACCCGCTTACAAGAAACATGAATCCCATTACGGGGAAACGCATTCACACAAATACACCAAACACACACACACACACACACACACAAATACACCAAACACACACACACACACACAAATACACCAAACACACACACACACACACAAATACACCAAACACACAAACACACACACACACACACACACAAATACACCAAACACACACCAATACACCACACACACTTGATTTTTTAGTATTTGTGTTTCAAAGATACAGATTCACTGACAGGGGTAATAAAGTTGCATATTAGACGCTTTACATTAATACAGATACTAAATAATGTAAACATGTGAAACACTATCACACACATTTTGCGATGTGAGGGAGGCCAACACACAAATGCTAAACCCCACACACAAGCTGTTTTTCTGAATTCCTAACACATTCAGCCTGACAGCAGCGGAGCCCCACAGAGCGGCACATCACAGGTATGAGCTGCCCTAACACAGCTGTGCACATGCAGACCAGGCTAGCCTCAGAATGATGCACACAAACACACATTATGGGCTACATGCATCTCTGAAACCTCAAGTTAAACACTTCTTCAATCATGTCTCTCACCAGGACTTTTAATGATCTAAATCTGCTGCAGCCTGTTGAGAAGCATCTAATCCTTCCTTGTTACAGACCAATCAACTCAATTGGAGCTTGATAATGATGAATTAATTCAAATAATGTTCCAGATTCTTGACCCAGATCTTACAGTATGTTCTATATGAATGATACAAACCTACATTAGTGTATCAGAGAGGTGTTGGGCCACAACAAGCCTACAGAGCAGCTTCTGCTAAAACAGCTGTCCTCATTAATGGCGCATTTCCACTACACGGCCTCGCTCGGTATGGCTAGGCCTCGTTAGGACTGGCTCACTTTATGGTGCATTTCCATTACAGTTTAGCAACTGGGGTAGTATCTATAGTAACGCAGTGTAGGCGGAGCCGTGACGTAATCTTCAATGAGAGCCACAGAAAAACAACACAGCTGTTAGCTGT
>NW_011342876.1:18477-22042 GCF_000735185.1 Notothenia coriiceps | reverse complement strand
CCCGCAAATCAAGCAAGAACGTGATTGGTCGATATTGGGGGTGGGGGGAGGAGGGGTGTTAGATAGATATAGAGTTGTAGTAAGTAGATAGGGTTCGCTATGATTGAGGTTTCGTTTATGCATAGGGTAGGTTCTTTTAATTACATTTCCTTTTTGTTTTGTGTATTTTATACATTTTGGATTTGCTTGGCGAGCTATTTTTAGAACATGCCCGGCGGGCGACTCACGTTGCCCCTGCGGGCGACAAAGTGCCCGCGGGCACCGTGTTGGCTACCCCTGATCTATAGTAACGCAGTGTAGGCGGAGCCGTGACGTCATCTTCAAGGAGAGCCCCAGAAAAACACCACAGCCGTTAGCCGTTAGCACTCAGAGCTCACTGCTCCTCATATCTGTTCAGAAACTAGACCAAAGTTAAACAAGTACAAACCACAGACTGTCTGTGTCATGGCGAATACAGTCGCTGGTTTATTTATGTCTGTATAGGCCGTTGTTGTGAGTGTGGACGTTCGGAGCAAATACAACGTTAGCTTAGCCAAATCTCCATTAGAAAACACGCATTTTAAAAGGTTTTTCGCCTGCCGTCTGTCTGCAGACTTGTCAAAGCATTAATTCATGGTTTTTACTAACCGGTATCAGTATGTTGTTACTTCGGCATCATTTTGAAACGTGTATTTCAATTAAATCACGGTCAAATATGTTCATCTTGTTGTAGTTGTAGCCCCCTTGCCAGCGATTCTCTCTCTAGTTTAGCATACTCAGCCCGACTCAGCCTGGTTGTTCCTGGCCCTAGAACCATGATTTTATGGGGCCAGAAAAATTGTGAATTAGGATCCGCTAGCCGGTACTAGGCCAAGTGGAAACGCAACCAAAAACGGGCCCCGCACGGCTCGGCACGCTTAAAGCGAGCTCCGCGCTGCTGTGGAAACGCGCCATAAGTGTTCATGATGCTGTTGGAGCACAGTTTGTACACATCTGTCCGGAATCTCCCATGTGAGCTCTCCTGGGTTACGTCAGGTGGTCATTTTCACACATATAACATTCAGTGAAGCCTCCTCTCCTGTATGATGCCTCTAACAACAACAAAACAATTCCATTAACACATACTAACACATGATAGAATTCAGAAATATTACATACATTCGTTGCAAATCCTGAGGTGTGAGAGACTGAGAGGTAAATACTTTCAAAGACCAGTTGAACATGTTTTACAGCAGCTATCGAAGAAAAGTAGGACTGAGACAATTCGGATGATTATTCACTAAATTGATGGACAGAAAATGAATTGGAAATATATGTGTTTTCATAATCAAATGAAAAGTGAAAGAATCAACTGAAACGGGAGCTAATTCAGTGTCAGGTAGTCGAAAACTATTGAGAGCCCAAAAATAGATCAGAAGTAATAATGAGCAAATGGAAGCACAAGGAGCACTAAGAGTAGCCAGAGGGAAAGAGATCGTACTGTATGTACAGGACAGTCAGAAACACACCTCTCAGAGCCTCAGAGGGCTTCAGTCTTTAGTGAAACCTGAAGCTGTACAGGGAGGAAGTGAGCTCTCCACTTAAGGCTGATGGACTATCTGACTCTCTGGATCTAAACTGCACTCTCTACCCAACTCTCCAAGTCTTTTCACTCTGTTTCACATATTATGCTATTAAACCTTAGTATTCACTGCATTTCTCATAGTGTGCCGTGCTGTTACAGCCTTTTGATTGCCTTGGAGCCGTCCAGCTCCTCTATGCTAATTCTAGGTCTGTTCTACATTTCCCTAAACACAGGAAACTGATGACTTCATTTTGATGCCCTGCTCATTTTCTTGTTTGTTCATATTTAAAAAAAAAAAAAAAATGCCCTGTAAAGATCTGGCCACAGATTACCTGCATGTCAGAGTTTATAAGGAGGGGTAACAAGTCAGCACATTATATTAAAAAATAAAGTATTCTCCTCTTGCATTGCTAGGCACCTGGGTGAACGAGGTCCGCCTCCAGCCCGGCATCCAATGGGAGCTCTCAGATGGGGACACGCTGACCTTCGGGGGCCAGTCGACTCCAGGGAGCCCCGAGTTCTACTTCCTCTTTCAGAAGGTCAAAGTTCGTCCGCTAGACTTCGATGCCATCACGATTCCAAAGGTAATGTCTGCTGTGATTTCATAGGTCCGATAAAGCAGAGATAGTGGGCTCTTCACTCCCAGAATCTGCTGTTTTGGTTTACTGGTACACATTTATAATGATGCTTCACCGCCCTCAACAGTCAGTTCTAAATTGCACTTTTTTTTTTCTACAAAGATATCGCAGGCTTGTTTTAACAAATTGAGTACAGATATCTGGTCGTATATAGAATTGAAGAATCCTCACGTAAATACTCACTACCACAACACTAAATAAGTATTAATCCACCTAAAAAGTCCTACTGAAAATGACCTGTTATTGGTGATTTTAAATGACTGTTTGAAAAAAATAAAACATGTGTTCTGTTGGAACCAGTGGTGAAGCATGTACTTAGGTATGGAAGTCGTACATAATTGAGAGAAGCACCATACATTCAATTCAAGGCTTTATTATCATTTACACAGAAGCTACAATGTAGATATGGCAATGAAAAACGTAGGTCACAGGCTCCTCCAACAGTGCAACATATATATATATGACATATATAGAGAGAGGGTACCAAGTTCGAGTCCCACTGCAGTCAGCATGTCGTTGTGTACCTGGGTTAGACACTTTTACATTACATTGCGCTGACACTTTTATCCAAAGCAACTTACAATAAGTGCATTCGACCAGGAAGATACAACCTTGAAGAAAACAGAATCATATAAGTACATCAGGTTTCATAGAGCTAAAACATTTCAAGTGCTACTCAACTGGCTTTAGATAAGCCAGTCCTTTATTAGTATATAAGTGCTTTGTTAGTAATTCAATCGCTCGAAGTGGAGTCGAAAGAGATGAGTTTTCAGTCTGCGCCGGAGGATGTGTAAGCTTTCTGCTGTCCTGATTTCAATGGGGAGCTCATTCCACCATTTTGGAGCCAGGATAGCAAACCCACGTGTTTTTGCTGATGGGAACTTGGGTCCCCCTCGCAGTGCGGGTGCAGCGAGCTGTTTGGCTGATGCAGAGCGGAGTGCACGTGCTGGGGTGTACGGTTTAACCATGTCCTGGATGTAGGAAGGGCCAGATCCATTCGCAGCATGTTACGGAAGTACCAGTGTCTTGAAATGGATTCTAGTAGTTACCGGGAGCGGAGGAGCGGCGTGGTGTGGGAGAATGTAGGAAGGTTGAAGACCAGACGATCCGCTGCATTCTGGATGAACTGCAGAGGTCGGATGGCACATGCAGGTAGACCAGCCAGGAGGGAGTTGCAGTAGTCTAGGCGTGAGATGACGAGAGCCTGGACCAGAACCTGCGCTGATTTCTGGGTCAGAAGGGGACGTATCCTCCTGATGTTGTAAAGAGTGTATCTAACTTCACCCCAAATTGCTCCTGTGGGGGTTGTCCACAGTATTGAGTATGTTAGTCACTTTGGATAAAAGCGTCTAACAAGTGACATGTAATGTAAAAAAAAGAAGAA
>NW_011342876.1:11205-18437 GCF_000735185.1 Notothenia coriiceps | reverse complement strand
TTCAACCCCCACTGCAGTCAGCACGTCGTTGTGTCCCTGAGACACTTCACCCCAAATTGCTCCTGTGGGGATTGTCCACAGTATTGAGTATGTAAGTCACTTTGGATAAAAGCGTCTAACAAGTGACATGTAATGTGATGAAATAATGTAACATTGTTGTTTTGGTTCTTTTTAAAGGGATTTATTGACAATGAGAAAGATGATTACATATTTGCTGCTCAAGCTTCAACAGTGCAGGCATTGTAAAGCTGTGATAATGGGAAAATGCCATGGACAGAATAGTAAAAGCAGAAAAGGTTATCTCCCATTTGAATGATGATGCTTTCATATTTTACACTTGAATTACAAACGTACTCATTCATGAAGTGCAGGAAAAGACAAATGACGCATTCAAATGAAACCCGATGTGTATTTGCCTTTGCCACATAAAGTTCTAATGTCTATGCGTTGTCTCCTAGGCTGGCACCTTCTCCTCCGACCTTCAGAACCGGATCAGAACCAACCAGGAGCGTAAAGCCGCCGCCAACCTGGACCTGTCCAAGCTGTCCATCAACCGCTCCACCGTCATCCTCAACTCCATCGGCAGTCTGAGCAAGATGAAGGGCAGTGCCTGGACCTTCAAGAGGAGCCACAGCAACGAGGGCACCGCCTCGGACCCCGGCTCCTCCTACTCCCCCCCCCTGGAGGTGGGCATGTCCTCTCTGCTCCCGCCCTCCACGCCTCCATCCTTCTCAGCTGCTTCAGTGCCCTCATCAAAGTCCCAGCAGCCGACCTCCAGGAGCCGCAGGAAGTCGGCCCACACCGTGCTGCTGGAGGATGACAGCTCCGACGAGCCCAGGTGTCGAGGAGGTAACGCTCAGCTTAATGCCTGAAGAGATCCACACTGAGCCCTCTGCGAACATGGGAGGCTCCAGATCCAAAGAGCCCAATGGGTTTTTCCTAGCTTTTAAGTTAATCTGTTAATAAAGCTGCATACACATAAACTGACATCTTTTAACCGTTTCCTTTACCTCAGTGTCCTTGGGCACGATACTTAACCCCACTTTGCTCCCATAATGTGTCTACAATATTTAAGTTAATGCACGTTTCTTTGGATAAAAAGCGAAATAACACGTAATGTAAAGTGTGAAACCTACACTTTAATGATAAAGTGTGTAGCGCTCTTCACAGCAGCACAGACACAGGTTGGTTCCTCAAAGCGGCTGATTATTTGTTTGGGAACCTCAGCAGCTTCCTGCCTCGAGAACACTCTGCACAACACATCATACATTGTGCAGTAGGTAGCATGAACACAAGGGGAGATACACTAATGCTTGGCGTGAAACAAACATTACATATAAAACAAAAAAAAGCCTTGTTAGCCACATGTCATGAGAACGATTTATCAGTATTTTGTATGGAAGTCTGGTTAATTACATTTACTATAACTCAACATCAAATGAACATTTTAAATGATTTGTTTTCACTGACCAACAAGTAACCTTGTGTAAGGTTAAGGTTGTCACTTCAATAGTGCATTAGTTTTTATTCAGACTGAAAATGCAGCATTCCTATAACAGCAAGGAATGAATCGATCAGCGTCGGGTTAAAGTTGTGTTTATCTATTTTGCCACGCAGACACATACAGGCAGGGAAAACAAAGTTATCTTTCTCTCTAGATGTGCTTCCAGTAATCCTGTCTAATGTTGTCCAGCTCCATCAGGATCTGTGGAGGACGGACAGAGGTCGAGGGCGAAGAAGCGGCGGCGGCTCTACAAGTCTGAGTCGGAGACTTTCAACCCCCCCCCTCTGCAGCTGCCGCCCCAGACCCACACCGACATCCGGCGCCCCCTGGAGGCCAAGCCCTTCCCCGCCGGCATCAGGACCATCGGCAGTTTCCACGGCGCCATGACCAACAGCCGTCTGAACCAGAACCTCCTCCAGGCGTCCTTCTCCAGCCCCGCCTCCCACAAACAGGAAGTGCAGGCGGTGCAGCGCGTCCAGACGGTAACCCACGGCAGCATCGCAGCGTTCCGCCAGCAGAAGTCTGCTCACTGCGCCCCCGCACCGCAGAGGGGCCGGCGGAGGTCCCTCTGCTCCCCCGTGTTCTCCCCCCTGGTGGTGGGAGGAGAGAAGTACAGCCTGGCCTCCCCCTCAGTGAGGATCTGCACCGAGGAGAGAGGCAGGGTGCAGTTCAACAGGTTCCACCACCCAGCAAGGTGAGATATCACGGAGGAGGAGGAGGAGGTGCAGAAATCTCCTATTGTTGGTGGATATTGCTTTTATTTGTCCTACCACCACTAGGGGTCACCAAAGTCTCTTTTTCTTTTCTATCTTACCAGGAATGTTTAATTCAGAATTTGGCCAATGTATCTGCTATTAATAATAAGGTACATTTTAACCAATGAATCATTTGTAATAATCAGAATACTTTATTTATCCAGGAGGGAATTGAGTGGGTGACAGTTCCTCATTTTAGAATAAATTGAAAAGAAGTAAGTTTTTGTGCCATAAAAAAGAATAAAATATTGAAATAAATAGAGCAAGTTTACATAAAAAGGTGCATTTAATAAATAGACCAAACAGATCTACAAAATAAAAAGTGAATGTAAAAATGTGCATGTTGCACTACAATATATAAAAAGAAATATATATAAAAAAAAGTGTATTCCAAAATAGAAAGTGTAATTAGTATTAATAAAGATATTAATGCTGAATTGCACATTTGAAAAGGAGTTATAGCTGCTGATGGGTATCATAAGTCCCTGTGTCTATTTGAAGAACATTTATACATTACACTGTGGCATACTTTGGATTTTGTCAGATTTTAAAAGTGAATACAAAGTATTAAAAAGTGTTGAGGAGGGTCTTTGGTAATATTTGGCTAATGGGATGATTGATGAGAAATCTAAGCCTTTCAAAATAGTTCAACCGTAAATAACAGTCTCCTTTCCTTTCTCCCTCACCTCTCCTCCTTCTTTCCTTTCCTCTTCTCCTCTCTTCGCAGTAAGCGACGGGGCCGGCCCAGAAAGAACCCGCTCCCCCCCCAGCCTTCCCTCCCCTCTCCCTCCTCCTCGTCCTCCTCTTCCACCTCCTCGGCCTCCTCCTCCTCGGGCTCCTCCTCTTCCTCCTCCGATGAGGACGACGATGACGAGGAGGAAGAGGAGGAGACTACAAGCAGCGCGGTGGAGCCGTGCGCGGCCCCCCGCTGCCGCCTCCCTCAGCAGGACACGGTGCAGTGGATCCAGTGTGACGTGTGTGACGCCTGGTTCCACATAGACTGTCTGCACGTGGACCGCAAGAAGCTGCTGAAGGACCCCAACGCTGACTTCCACTGCGGCTGTCGCTGAGGGGGGGGGGCACTGGTGGTGTAAAATAAAAGGCCCCAGTTAGACTTTCCACATTTACCCCATTTAAATCTGTATTTCCTTTAGCCACACCTGTGGAAATCCTTTTATTGAGGATGCTAATGGCAGGAAAAAGTCCCTGATTACTCCAGCCTGATGTCCCAAGTTTGAGCGTTTCTAAAGGTCCGACGGCAGCTCCATGAACCTGCTGTCTGCTCAGTTTCAGGGCTCAGGCTTTGGAGAACAAAGTGTGATGAAATGTCTCAGGCGGGATTTCATTACAGCTTTGACTGCCTGGAGAGGTGCGGTCAGGGCGGGAAACATGATGAAATGTTTCTGAGCAGCGTGGCTGTCGCTGATCAGAGGCTAGGGAGGCTGATGGAATGTTTCATGTCCACACACATTCAACTTTATCGGATGTCTGCCGCCTTCACTGTTTTAGCGGCGATTGTTCAGGGCAGAAAGGACCTTCAGTGGACATTTACGGAAAGAAACCTTCACACCCATTGGGCTGTTTCCCCGCCCCCCACAGTCGTGATGATAAACTCTACGAGATGTCTGGAGTGCAGCTGTCTTGGAATCAGCGTACGTTGTTTCAGGACAATTCAAAGGCAGGAAGTGCGTCAGCAGACTTCCATTGTGGCTGCTGATGAGAGGCGCTTGAGGGAGGATAATCAAATGTTTGAAGGCAGGAGTGTGTGTGTGTGTGTGTGTGTGTGTGTGTGTGTGTGTGTGTGTGTGTGTGTGTGTGTGTGTGTGTGTGTGTGTGTGTGTGTGTGTGTGTGTGTGTGTGTGTGTGTGCTGTTGCTATGGGACGTCAGGCTGACAGTGTGGCTGCTACTTTGGGAGCACTCGTTACCACGGAAATGTCATGAAATAGCATCCTCTGATTTTACAGAACAAACAGATTCAGAAATGATCTTCAGTGATGTGTCTCCGCACACTGCTGAACTCTTAGTGGACACGTTCCTCCTGACTGAACTGTAACTGCACACATATCTGCCGCTTGAGTTGGAATGAAATAAAAAAAACTCTCTAAAGCACCTTTTCTATTATTTAAATCTGATTGACATGGACAAAAACTGTCCTTTTTTTTTAAAACGGCAACGTTTACCACCTTTTCATGTAATAGACTCAGTTCAGATAATGCTAGTGTTTATAAAGATCATTCTGGGCTGATGCTGTGTAAATAAGCGTTTATTTTTTGATCTGTTCAAGGAAGAGGAAATGTAGATTCTTGAGCAATAAAATAAGAAGAAAAAACTTTAAGATATGTATTTTTTGGAAAAATTGTAATAAATTAGACCAATGATTGGTTACAGTTGATTTGAATGTTGTTTCTGTGCAGCGTTTTGAATGCCACTAGCTGGCACAACGCTGTCACAAAATAAGCAGGAAGTTGACAAAAATCACTGGTTTGGGATCAGTTTCTTACAAGTGAGACTCAACAAAGTGTTCTTTGAGATCCATAATCCTGTGTGTTTATGGACTTCTGATAAGTGCACTTTCATAACATTACAATGAAAATAACCAACATGTATTTTGTATTCTGAGGAAACACCACTTCATTGCAGTACTACAATATCAACTATATAGATGTTAACAAAGAAGCCTAATATCATACAGTGTTTGTTTTTGATGTAAAAGGAAAACCAAATAGTCAGGTTTTCTCTGTTCATTGTGTTTTGGTTTTGTATGTCTCATCACATGTTGCATATTCTTTTTGTCTCTTGAGCTTTTTAAGATATTTAAATGTGTTTTCTATGTCTTCCTCATGTCAACCATCATCCTCACATTGTCTCCAGCTTCACGTGAAAGTCTTAATGAAGGATGTATTCCCAAGCTGCATTTACACGTGAACTGTCGCTGAGAGTGCTACTTTTTTAATTGGGAGAATTGACAGTGTGACAACAATGGAACGGAGAAAAGGAAAAGCCATATTACGTGCAAATGACTCGGATGGTTGTAATTAGAAATGCAATGACAAAGAAGCATCTCTCACTCCCATTTGTTTACATCAAGTTCTGTCAGAAATACATTTGAGGCACTAGAGATGGACAACTTTCTATTAAACCTGTAGGAAAAATATATTCATTTAATAAGCAGAAATCTGACCTACAGTTTATAACTTACTTCAATTTAAAGAAATTATTTGGTTACAAGCAATGCATTACAAAAAAGGTAAAGTAATTAAATAACAATCCACAAATAAAAATAGAGTAAAAGGAAGTATTTCTGTTTTTAAATCATTGTATATTTTTGTTTCTTAAAAACAAGCAACTTTAAAATAGCACTTCTGGCTGCTCATGGGCTTCGTCATTCGTCATCAGTTGACAAATCATCTTTGTATATTGACAACCACATTACTAACAGCTCTTTGCAAATCTGAAATATGTCTCATTTACATTGCCTCAAAGACATTCAACTGATCGATTACATCCAGTTTGCGATCATAACACTGTTGAATGTTTCGTGTGCCATCGGCATATTGGAGCCTTAACATGAATCATTATTGTGTTTACTGTACAAACTCCTTGATACCGGACTCTTAAGGTGGAAGCTTGTGTTTGTTTCTTAAGTCTCGTCATGTTTGATCTCCTTTTCTCAGTTTAATACTGAAACATCACTGGACTCTTCTTTTACGTTCTCACTCTAACCGTCACATTTGAAAGCAGAAACACTCCGATGTTTTGCGGGGTTGTACAGAATTGTCATTTCCCTCTGAGATGCCATCAGCATCAAAGTTATCAGGGAAGAATTAAAGAATATTTTCAAAATGGATCGTTGTCTGTTTTTCACCCCATAGCTTTGTTTTTTCCTCTTTAATCCAAAGACGATGCGATCTAAAACACATTTCATTTATCTTCTTACGCATCAGTTCGTGATTGATGGAACATTGAAATTAGACATTTACATTTAGTTTTCCTCCGGGCTTTTGCGTCTGTGATCCCACACAGATGTGATGTGTGTCTGCTTATTACTTTTATTGTTGTTTTCCTTGAAATGATCACAGTGAGTTAACAAGAACAACCGCATCCCGAAAATGAAGCCATTAAATCGGCTTCATTTACGAGGACGTCTTTCTTTTTCCTTAAACTTTTTAATGGATTTCTCTTATCTGAGCTCAAGCATGAAGTCACATTTGCTCACAGAATTACTGCTTACAGCATTTCTAAATGAAGTTTGCACATAAGATGATTGGTGTGTATTGTAATCCGTCACCATAGCTGTGAAAAATGACACTGTTTTGGAGAAGTATCATCGTGCATAGAGTTTCTGTCCCTTCCCTCGTAATGGTGCAGAGGCTGACATGTTTCCATTTATAATTACCTGCATGTGCTATCTATCGTTGAGCCAATCAGATCATCTCCTAAATATATGCACATTACAGCTCATTCAAATTGAGAATTTGCAGCTTTCCTGTTTACAATCATTTTATATTTCTATCAATTAAAAACAAGCGGTTTGAAGAAGACACCTCCGGCTTCTAATGGGCTTTCTTCACAACTTTCTGACTGTTGAAAGCGTACATTATGAGTATTTAATCAGTCAATCAAAGCGTAGGGCCACAGCAACAGGCACAGCCACGACTCAGGATCCAGGAACACAGCAACATGTCCATGTTCATAATAGTATTCTTACCCGGCCCTGACCAATTTGCTGCCCTAGGCAAGATTTTAGCTAGCGCCCCCCGCACCGGTTGTGGCATGACCACCAAAACAGAAAGATATGGACACAAGATGTGTGCAACTGTATTTAGTTTCCTATCCATTTGAACATGATTTAAATGGGGGGGAGGGGGACCTCACCTCCTCTAGGGGGGTCCGGGGGCATGCACCCCCGGGAAGACTTTTTTTTTTTATATTGAAGTAAAAAGCATCAACCTGGTGCACTTTGAGAGCAACA